>NW_025721474.1:0-52023 GCF_922984935.1 Meles meles
CAACTTGCTTAGAGCCCACCTTGGTTCTAAGTTCTTTCCTGAACTGTGAACATACTACCACTTATGAGACTTCACCCTAGGAGCGATAATACGTTTTGGAAGCATAAGGGACTTGGTGGGCACTTCCCTCAGTGTATCCAACAGGCCTTTAGTGCGCCAAGGTTCTAACTTCTTTCCACAACTGGGAACACCAGGCCACATATGAATCTTCACTTCAGATCGAGTTTACGTTTTGGAAGCATAAGGGTCTTGGCGTGCATTTATCTCTGTAAATGCAACTAGCTTATAGGGCGCCCATGTTCTAACTTCTTTCCACCACTGGGAACACACTGCCATTTGTGAATCCTCCATTTAGGATCGCTTTTACGTTTTGGAAGCATTAGCGTCTTGGCGTGCCCTGAATTCAGAGCATCCAACAAGCTTCTACTCCGCCCTTGTTCTACATTCTTTCCTTAACTGGAAATACACTGCCACTCATGACACTTAACCTTAACTGCTATTATACGTTTTGGAAGGACAAGGGACTGGACGGGCTCTTAACTCAGAATATCCAACTAGCATATAGTCTGCCCTTGTTCTAAGATCTTTCCTGAACTGGGAACACACGGAGGCATTGGCCTCTTCGCCTTCAGAGTGTTTATAGGTTTTGGAAGCATAAGGGCCTTACCCTGCATTTTCCGTATTGCTTCCAACGTAATTAGCCTCTGCCTTTGTTCTAAGTTCGTTCCTTTACTGCGAACACAGTGCCGCTTATGAGACTACACCTTAGGAGCGATGATATGCTTTGGAAGCATAAGAGACTTGGCGTGCACTTTCCTTAACTGTGAACACACTGCCCCTTAGGAGACTTAACCTTAAGTGCGATTATACGTGTTGGAAGCACAAGGGACTGGACAGTCTCTTATCTCAGAATATCAAACTAGCATATAGTCTGCCCTTGTTCTAAGATCTTTCCTGAACTGGGAACACATGGCCACATCGACCACTTCGCCTTCAGAGCGTTTATAGGTTTTGGAAGCAAAAGGGCCTTAGCCTCTATTTTCCTTAGAGCTACCAACTTGCTTAGAGTCCGCCTTTGTTCTAAGTTCGTTCCTTAACTGCGAACACAGTGCCACTTATGAGACTACACCTTAGGAGCGATGATATGTTTTGGAAGCATAAGAGACTTGGCGTGCACTTCCTTAACTGGGAACACACTGCCACTTAGGAGTCTTTACCTTAAGTGCGATTATACGTTTTGGAAGCACAAGGGACTGGAAGGTACTTAACTCAGAGGATCCAACTAGCTTATAGTCTGCCCTTGTTCTAAGTTCTTTCCTGAACTGCGAACATACTGCCACTTATGAGACTTCACCTTAGGAGCGATGATACGTTTTGGAAACATAAGGACTTGGCGTGCACTTTTCTTAACTGGGAAAACACTGCCACTTCGGAGCCTTAACATTAAGTGCGAGTATACGTTTTGGAAGCACAAGGGACTGGACGGGCACTGAATTCAGAGTATCCTACTAGCTTATAGTCTGCCCTTGTTCTTAGTTCTTACCAGTACTGGGAACACACGTCCAGATCGGCCTCTTCGCCGTCAGAGCGTTTATAGGTTTTGCAAGCATAAGGGCCTTAGCCTGCATTTTCCCTAGCGCTTCCCACATACTTAGAGTCTGCCTTTGTTCTAAGTTCTTTCCTAAACTGCGAACACAATGCGATTTATGAGTCTTCACCTTAGAAGCGATGATCCGTTTTGGAAACATAAGGACTTGGCGTGCACTTTCCTTAACTGGGAACACACTCCCACATAGGAGTCTTTACCTTAAGTGCGATTATACGTTTTGGAAGCACAAGGGACTAGACGGGCACATAACTCAGAGTATCCAACTAGCTTATTGTCTGCCTTTGTTCTAAGTTCTTTCCTGGACTTGGAACACACGGCCGCATCGGACTCTTCGCCTTCAGAGCGTTTATAGGTTTTGGAAGCATAAGGGCCTTAGCCTGCACTTTCTTTAGAGCTTCCAACTTGCTTAGAGCCCACCTTGGTTCTAAGTTCTTTCCTGAACTGCGACCACACTGCTACTTATGAGACTTCACCTTAGGAGCGATGATACGTTTTTGAAGGATAAGGGACTTGGTGTGCACTTTCCTTAACTGGGAACACACTGCCACTTAGGAGACTTAACCTGAAGTGCGATTATACGTTTTGGAAGCACAAGGGACTGGACGGGCACTTAATTCAGAGTATCCAACTGAGTTATCTTCTGCCGTTGTACTACGTTCTTTCCTGAACTGGGAACACACGGCCCCATTGGCCTCTTCGCCTTCAGAGCGTTTATACATTTTGGAAGCATAAGGGCATTAGCCTGCACTTTCTTTAGAGCTTCCAACTTGCTTAGAGCCCACCTTGGTTCTAAGTTCTTTCCTGAACTGTGAACATACTACCACTTATGAGACTTCACCCTAGGAGCGATAATACGTTTTGGAAGCATAAGGGACTTGGTGAGCACTTCCCTCAGTGTATCCAACAGGCCTTTAGTGCGCCAAGGTTCTAACTTCTTTCCAGAACTGGGAACACCAGGCCACATATGAATCTTCACTTCAGATCGAGTTTACGTTTTGGAAACATAAGGGTCTTGGCGTGCATTTAGCTCTGTAAATGCAACTAGCATATAGGGCGCCCATGTTCTAACTTCTTTCCACCACTGGGAACACACTGCCATTTGTGAATCCTCCATTTAGGATCGCTTTTACGTTTTGGAAGCATTAGCGTCTTGGCGTGCCATGAATTCAGAGCATCCAACAAGCTTCTACTCCGCCCTTGTTCTACATTCTTTCCTTAACTGGAAATACACTGCCACTCATGACACTTAACCTTAACTGCTATTATACGTTTTGGAAGGACAAGGGACTGGACGGGCTCTTAACTCAGAATATCCAACTAGCATATAGTCTGCCCTTGTTCTAAGATCTTTCCTGAACTGGGAACACACGGAGGCATTGGCCTCTTCGCCTTCAGAGTGTTTATAGGTTTTGGAAGCATAAGGGCCTTACCCTGCATTTTCCGTATTGCTTCCAACGTAATTAGCCTCTGCCTTTGTTCTAAGTTCGTTCCTTTACTGCGAACACAGTGCCGCTTATGAGACTACACCTTAGGAGCGATGATATGCTTTGGAAGCATAAGAGACTTGGCGTGCACTTTCCTTAACTGTGAACACACTGCCCCTTAGGAGACTTAACCTTAAGTGCGATTATACGTTTTGGAAGCACAAGGGACTGGACAGGCTCTTATCTCAGAATATCAAACTAGCATATAGTCTGCCCTTGTTCTAAGATCTTTCCTGAACTGGGAACACACGGAGGCATTGGCCTCTTCGCCTTCAGAGTGTTTATAGGTTTTGGAAGCAAAAGGGCCTTACCTTGCATTTTCCGTATTGCTTCCAACGTGCTAAGCGTCTGCGTTTGTTCTATGTTCGTTCCTTTACTGCGATCACAGTGCCACTTATGAGACTACACCTTAGGAGCGATGATAGGCTTTGGAAGCATAAGAGACTTGGCGTGCACTTTCCTTAACTGGGAACACACTGCCACTTAGGAGTCTTTACCTTAATTGCGATTATACGTTTTGGAAGCACAAGGGATTGGACGGGCACTTACCTCAGAGGATCCAACAGGCTTATAGTCTGCCCTTGTTCTAAGTTCTTTCCTGAACTGCGAACATACTGCCACTTATGAGACTTCACCTTAGGAGCGATGATACATTTTGGAAACATAAGGACTTGGCGTGCACTTTTCTTAACTGGGAAAACACTGCCACTTCGGAGCCTTAACATTAAGTGCGAGTATACGTTTTGGAAGCACAAGGGACTGGACGGGCACTGAATTCAGAGTATCCTACTAGCTTATAGTCTGCCCTTGTTCTTAGTTCTTACCAGTACTGGGAACACACGTCCAGATCGGCCTCTTCGCCGTCAGAGCGTTTATAGGTTTGGCAAGCATAAGGGCCTTAGCCTGCATTTTCCCTAGCGCTTCCCACATACTTAGAGTCTGCCTTTGTTCTAAGTTCTTTCCTAAACTGCGAACACAATGCGATTTATGAGTCTTCACCTTAGAAGCGATGATCAGTTTTGGAAACATAAGGACTTGGCGTGCACTTTCCTTAACTGGGAAAACACTCCCACATAGGAGTCTTTACCTTAAGTGCGATTATACGTTTTGGAAGCACAAGGGACTAGACGGGCACATAACTCAGAGTATCCAACTAGCTTATTGTCTGCCTTTGTTCTAAGTTCTTTCCTGGACTTGGAACACACGGCCGCATGGGCCTCTTCGCCTTCAGAACGTTTAATGGTTTTGGAAGCATAAGGGCCTTCGCCTGCAATTTCCTTAGAGCTTCCAACTTGCTTAGAGTCCGCCTTTGTTCTAAGTGCCTTCCGGAACTGCGAACACACTGCTACTTATGAGACTTCACCTTAGGAGCGATGATACGTTTTTGAAGAATAAGGGACTTGGCGTGCACTTTCCTTAACTGGGAACACACTGCCACTTAGGAGACTTAACCTGAAGTGCGATTATACGTTTTGGAAGCACAAGGGACTGGACGGGCACTTAATTCAGAGTATCCAACTGAGTTATCGTCTGCCGTTGTACTACGTTCTTTCCTGAACTGGGAACACACGGCCCCATTGGCCTCTTCGCCTTCAGAGCGTTTATACGTTTTGGAAGCATATGGGCATTAGCCTGCACTTTCTTTCGAGCTTCCAACTTGCTTAGAGCCCACCTTGGTTCTAAGTTCTTTCCTGAACTGTGAACATACTACCACTTATGAGACTTCACCCTAGGAGCGATAATACGTTTTGGAAGCATAAGGGACTTGGTGGGCACTTCCCTCAGTGTATCCAACAGGCCTTTAGTGCGCCAAGGTTCTAACTTCTTTCCACAACTGGGAACACCAGGCCACATATGAATCTTCACTTCAGATCGAGTTTACGTTTTGGAAGCATAAGGGTCTTGGCGTGCATTTATCTCTGTAAATGCAACTAGCTTATAGGGCGCCCATGTTCTAACTTCTTTCCACCACTGGGAACACACTGCCATTTGTGAATCCTCCATTTAGGATCGCTTTTACGTTTTGGAAGCATTAGCGTCTTGGCGTGCCCTGAATTCAGAGCATCCAACAAGCTTCTACTCCGCCCTTGTTCTACATTCTTTCCTTAACTGGAAATACACTGCCACTCATGACACTTAACCTTAACTGCTATTATACGTTTTGGAAGGACAAGGGACTGGACGGGCTCTTAACTCAGAATATCCAACTAGCATATAGTCTGCCCTTGTTCTAAGATCTTTCCTGAACTGGGAACACACGGAGGCATTGGCCTCTTCGCCTTCAGAGTGTTTATAGGTTTTGGAAGCATAAGGGCCTTACCCTGCATTTTCCGTATTGCTTCCAACGTAATTAGCCTCTGCCTTTGTTCTAAGTTCGTTCCTTTACTGCGAACACAGTGCCGCTTATGAGACTACACCTTAGGAGCGATGATATGCTTTGGAAGCATAAGAGACTTGGCGTGCACTTTCCTTAACTGTGAACACACTGCCCCTTAGGAGACTTAACCTTAAGTGCGATTATACGTGTTGGAAGCACAAGGGACTGGACAGTCTCTTATCTCAGAATATCAAACTAGCATATAGTCTGCCCTTGTTCTAAGATCTTTCCTGAACTGGGAACACATGGCCACATCGACCACTTCGCCTTCAGAGCGTTTATAGGTTTTGGAAGCAAAAGGGCCTTAGCCTCTATTTTCCTTAGAGCTACCAACTTGCTTAGAGTCCGCCTTTGTTCTAAGTTCGTTCCTTAACTGCGAACACAGTGCCACTTATGAGACTACACCTTAGGAGCGATGATATGTTTTGGAAGCATAAGAGACTTGGCGTGCACTTCCTTAACTGGGAACACACTGCCACTTAGGAGTCTTTACCTTAAGTGCGATTATACGTTTTGGAAGCACAAGGGACTGGAAGGTACTTAACTCAGAGGATCCAACTAGCTTATAGTCTGCCCTTGTTCTAAGTTCTTTCCTGAACTGCGAACATACTGCCACTTATGAGACTTCACCTTAGGAGCGATGATACGTTTTGGAAACATAAGGACTTGGCGTGCACTTTTCTTAACTGGGAAAACACTGCCACTTCGGAGCCTTAACATTAAGTGCGAGTATACGTTTTGGAAGCACAAGGGACTGGACGGGCACTGAATTCAGAGTATCCTACTAGCTTATAGTCTGCCCTTGTTCTTAGTTCTTACCAGTACTGGGAACACACGTCCAGATCCGCCTCTTCGCCGTCAGAGCGTTTATAGGTTTTGCAAGCATAAGGGCCTTAGCCTGCATTTTCCCTAGCGCTTCCCACATACTTAGAGTCCGCCTTTGTTCTAAGTTCTTTCCAAAACCGCGAACACAATGCGATTTATGAGTCTTCACCTTAGAGGCGATGATACGTTTTGGAAACATAAGGACTTGGCGTGCACTTTCCTTAACTGGGAAAACACTCCCACATAGGAGTCTTTACCTTAAGTGCGATTATACGTTTTGGAAGCACAAGGGACTAGACGGGCACATAACTCAGAGTATCCAACTAGCTTATTGTCTGCCCTTGTTCTAAGTTCTTTCCTGGACTTGGAACACACGGCCCCATCGGCCTCTTCGCCTTCAGAGCGTTTATACGTTTTGGAAGCATAAGGGCCTTAGCCTGCATTTTCCTTAGAGCTTCCAACTTGCTTAGAGTCCGCCTTTGTTCTAAGTTCTTTCCGGAACTGCGAACACACTGCTACTTATGAGACTTCACCTTAGGAGCGATGATACGTTTTTGAAGAATAAGGGACTTGGCGTGCACTTTCCTTAACTGGGAACACACTGCCACTTAGGAGACTTAACCTGAAGTGCGATTATACGTTTTGGAAGCACAAGGGACTGGACGGGCCCTTAATTCAGAGTATCCAACTGAGTTATCGTCTGCCGTTGTACTACGTTCTTTCCTGAACTGGGAACACACGGCCCCATTGGCCTCTTCGCCTTCAGAGCGTTTATACGTTTTGGAAGCATAAGGGCATTAGCCTGCACTTTCTTTAGAGCTTCCAACTTGCTTAGAGCCCACCTTGGTTCTAAGTTCTTTCCTGAACTGTGAACATACTACCACTTATGAGACTTCACCCTAGGAGCCATAATACGTTTTGGAAGCATAAGGGACTTGGTGGGCACTTCCCTCAGTGTATCCAACAGGCCTTTAGTGCGCCAAGGTTCTAACTTCTTTCCAGAACTGGGAACACCAGGCCACATATGAATCTTCACTTCAGATCGAGTTTACGTTTTGGAAACATAAGGGTCTTGGCGTGCATTTAGCTCTGTAAATGCAACTAGCTTATAGGGCGCCCATGTTCTAACTTCTTTCCACCACTGGGAACACACTGCCATTTGTGAATCCTCCATTTAGGATCGCTTTTACGTTTTGGAAGCATTAGCGTCTTGGCGTGCCCTGAATTCAGAGCATCCAACAAGCTTCTACTCCGCCCTTGTTCTACATTCTTTCCTTAACTGGAAATACACTGCCACTCATGACACTTAACCTTAACTGCTATTACACGTTTTGGAAGGACAAGGGACTGGACGGGCTCTTAACTCAGAATATCCAACTAGCATATAGTCTGCCCTTGTTCTAAGATCTTTCCTGAACTGGGAACACACGGAGGCATTGGCCTCTTCGCCTTCAGAGTGTTTATAGGTTTTGGAAGCATAAGGGCCTTACCCTGCATTTTCCGTATTGCTTCCAACGTAATTAGCCTCTGCCTTTGTTCTAAGTTCGTTCCTTTACTGCGAACACAGTGCCGCTTATGAGACTACACCTTAGGAGCGATGATATGCTTTGGAAGCATAAGAGACTTGGCGTGCACTTTCCTTAACTGTGAACACACTGCCCCTTAGGAGACTTAACCTTAAGACTTAACCTTTTGGAAGCACAAGGGACTGGACAGGCTCTTATCTCAGAATATCAAACTAGCATATAGTCTGCCCTTGTTCTAAGATCTTTCCTGAACTGGGAACACATGGCCACATCGACCACTTCGCCTTCAGAGCGTTTATAGGTTTTGGAAGCAAAAGGGCCTTAGCCTCTATTTTCCTTAGAGCTACCAACTTGCTTAGAGTCCGCCTTTGTTCTAAGTTCGTTCCTTAACTGCGAACACAGTGCCACTTATGAGACTACACCTTAGGAGCGATGATATGTTTTGGAAGCATAAGAGACTTGGCGTGCACTTCCTTAACTGGGAACACACTGCCACTTAGGAGTCTTTACCTTAAGTGCGATTATACGTTTTGGAAGCACAAGGGACTGGAAGGTACTTAACTCAGAGGATCCAACTAGCTTATAGTCTGCCCTTGTTCTAAGTTCTTTCCTGAACTGCGAACATACTGCCACTTATGAGACTTCACCTTAGGAGCGATGATACGTTTTGGAAACATAAGGACTTGGCGTGCACTTTTCTTAACTGGGAAAACACTGCCACTTCGGAGCCTTAACATTAAGTGCGAGTATACGTTTTGGAAGCACAAGGGACTGGACGGGCACTGAATTCAGAGTATCCTACTAGCTTATAGTCTGCCCTTGTTCTTAGTTCTTACCAGTACTGGGAACACACGTCCAGATCGGCCTCTTCGCCGTCAGAGCGTTTATAGGTTTTGCAAGCATAAGGGCCTTAGCCTGCATTTTCCCTAGCGCTTCCCACATACTTAGAGTCCGCCTTTGTTCTAAGTTCTTTCCTAAACTGCGAACACAATGCGACTTATGAGTCTTCACCTTAGAAGCGATGATCCGTTTTGGAAACATAAGGACTTGGCGTGCACTTTCCTTAACTGGGAACACACTCCCACATAGGAGTCTTTACCTTAAGTGCGGTTATACGTTTTGGAAGCACAAGGGACTAGACCGGCACATAATTCAGAGTATCCAACTAGCTTATTGTCTGCCTTTGTTCTAAGTTCTTTCCTGGACTTGGAACACACGGCCGCATCGGCCTCTTCGCCTTCAGAGCGTTTATACGTTTTGGAAGCATAAGGGCATTAGCCTGCACTCTCTTTGGAGCTTCCAACTTGCTTAGAGCCCAACTTGGTTCTAAGTTCTTTCCTGAACTGTGAACATACTACCACTTATGAGACTTCACCCTCGGAGCCATAATACGTTTTGGAAGCATAAGGGACTTGGTAGGCACTTCCCTCAGTGTATCCAACAGGCCTTAAGTGCGCCAATGTTCTAACTTCTTTCCACAACTGGGAACACCAGGCCACATATGAATCTTCACTTCAGATCGAGTTTACGTTTTGGAAGCATAAGGGTCTTGGCGTGCATTTAGCTCTGTAAATGCAACTAGCTTATAGGGCGCCCATGTTCTAACTTCTTTCCACCACTGGGAACATACTGCCATTTGTGAATCCTCCGTTTAGGATCGCGTTTATGTTTTGGAAGCATTAGCGTCTTGGCGTGCCCTGAACTCAGAGCATCCAACAAGCTTCTACTCCGCCCTTGTTCTACATTCTTTCCTTAACTGGGAATACACTGCCACTCATGACACTTAACCTTAACTGCTATTATACGTTTTGTTAGCACAAGGGACTGGACGGGCTCTTAACTCAGAATATCCAACTAGCATATAGTCTGCCCTTGTTCTAAGATCTTTCCTGAACTGGGAACACACGGTGGCATTGGCCTCTTCGCCTTCAGAGTGTTTATAGGTTTTGGAAGCATAAGGGCCTTACCCTGCATTTTCCGTATTGCTTCCAACGTGCTTAGCGTCTGCCTTTGTTATAAGTTCGTTCCTTTACTGCGAACACAGTGCCACTTATGAGACTACACCTTAGGAGCGATGATATGCTTTGGAAGCCTAAGAGACTTGGCGTGCACTTTCCTTAACTGGGAACACACTTCCCCTTAGGAGACTTAACCTTAAGTGCGATTATACGTTTTGGAAGCACAAGGGATTGGACGGGCACTTACCTCAGAGGATCCAACAGGCTTATAGTCTGCCCTTGTTCTGAGATCTTTCCTGAACTGAGAACATACTGCCACTTATGGGACTTCACCTTAGGAGCGATGATACGTTTTTGAAGAATAAGGGTCTTTGCGTGCACTTTCCTTAACTGGGAACACACTGCCACTTCGGAGCCTTAACATTAAGTGCGAGTATACGTTTTGGAAGCACAAGGGATTGGACGGGCACTGAATTCAGAGTATCCAACTAGCTTATAGTCTGCCCTTGTTCTTAGTTCTTTCCAGTACTGGGAACACACGTCCAGATCGGCCTCTTCGCCGTCAGAGCGTTTATAGGTTTTGCAAGCATAAGGGCCTTAGCCTGCATTTTCCCTAGCCCTTCCAACATACTTAGAGTCCGCCTTTGTTCTAAGTTCTTTCCTAAACTGCGAACACAATGCGACTTATGAGTCTTCACCTTAGAAGCGATGATACGTTTTGGAAACATAAGGACTTGGCGTGCACTTTCCTTAACTGGGAAAACACTCCCACATAGGAGTCTTTACCTTAAGTGCGATTATACGTTTTGGAAGCACAAGGGACTAGACGGGCACATAACTCAGAGTATCCAACTAGCTTATTGTCTGCCTTTGTTCTAAGTTCTTTCCTGGACTTGGAACACACGGCCGCATCGGCCTCTTCGCCTTCAGAGCGTTTATAGGTTTTGGAAGCATAAGGGCCTTAGCCTGCACTTTCTTTAGAGCTTCCAACTTGCTTAGAGCCCACCTTGGTTCTAAGTTCTTTCCTGAACTGCGACCACACTGCTACTTATGAGACTTCACCTTAGGAGCGATGATACGTTTTTGAAGGATAAGGGACTTGGTGTGCACTTTCCTTAACTGGGAACACACTGCCACTTAGGAGACTTAACCTGAAGTGCGATTATACGTTTTGGAAGCACAAGGGACTGGAAGGTACTTAACTCAGAGGATCCAACTAGCTTATAGTCTGCCCTTGTTCTAAGTTCTTTCCTGAACTGCGAACATACTGCCACTTATGAGACTTCACCTTAGGAGCGATGATACGTTTTGGAAACATAAGGACTTGGCGTGCACTTTTCTTAACTGGGAAAACACTGCCACTTCGGAGCCTTAACATTAAGTGCGAGTATACGTTTTGGAAGCACAAGGGACTGGACGGGCACTGAATTCAGAGTATCCTACTAGCTTATAGTCTGCCCTTGTTCTTAGTTCTTACCAGTACTGGGAACACACGTCCAGATCGGCCTCTTCGCCGTCAGAGCGTTTATAGGTTTTGCAAGCATAAGGGCCTTAGCCTGCATTTTCCCTAGCGCTTCCCACATACTTAGAGTCCGCCTTTGTTCTAAGTTCTTTCCTAAACTGCGAACACAATGCGACTTATGAGTCTTCACCTTAGAAGCGATGATCCGTTTTGGAAACATAAGGACTTGGCGTGCACTTTCCTTAACTGGGAACACACTCCCACATAGGAGTCTTTACCTTAAGTGCGGTTATACGTTTTGGAAGCACAAGGGACTAGACCGGCACATAATTCAGAGTATCCAACTAGCTTATTGTCTGCCTTTGTTCTAAGTTCTTTCCTGGACTTGGAACACACGGCCGCATCGGCCTCTTCGCCTTCAGAGCGTTTATACGTTTTGGAAGCATAAGGGCATTAGCCTGCACTCTCTTTGGAGCTTCCAACTTGCTTAGAGCCCAACTTGGTTCTAAGTTCTTTCCTGAACTGTGAACATACTACCACTTATGAGACTTCACCCTCGGAGCCATAATACGTTTTGGAAGCATAAGGGACTTGGTAGGCACTTCCCTCAGTGTATCCAACAGGCCTTAAGTGCGCCAATGTTCTAACTTCTTTCCACAACTGGGAACACCAGGCCACATATGAATCTTCACTTCAGATCGAGTTTACGTTTTGGAAGCATAAGGGTCTTGGCGTGCATTTAGCTCTGTAAATGCAACTAGCTTATAGGGCGCCCATGTTCTAACTTCTTTCCACCACTGGGAACATACTGCCATTTGTGAATCCTCCGTTTAGGATCGCGTTTATGTTTTGGAAGCATTAGCGTCTTGGCGTGCCCTGAACTCAGAGCATCCAACAAGCTTCTACTCCGCCCTTGTTCTACATTCTTTCCTTAACTGGGAATACACTGCCACTCATGACACTTAACCTTAACTGCTATTATACGTTTTGTTAGCACAAGGGACTGGACGGGCTCTTAACTCAGAATATCCAACTAGCATATAGTCTGCCCTTGTTCTAAGATCTTTCCTGAACTGGGAACACACGGTGGCATTGGCCTCTTCGCCTTCAGAGTGTTTATAGGTTTTGGAAGCATAAGGGCCTTACCCTGCATTTTCCGTATTGCTTCCAACGTGCTTAGCGTCTGCCTTTGTTATAAGTTCGTTCCTTTACTGCGAACACAGTGCCACTTATGAGACTACACCTTAGGAGCGATGATATGCTTTGGAAGCCTAAGAGACTTGGCGTGCACTTTCCTTAACTGGGAACACACTTCCCCTTAGGAGACTTAACCTTAAGTGCGATTATACGTTTTGGAAGCACAAGGGATTGGACGGGCACTTACCTCAGAGGATCCAACAGGCTTATAGTCTGCCCTTGTTCTGAGATCTTTCCTGAACTGAGAACATACTGCCACTTATGGGACTTCACCTTAGGAGCGATGATACGTTTTTGAAGAATAAGGGTCTTTGCGTGCACTTTCCTTAACTGGGAACACACTGCCACTTCGGAGCCTTAACATTAAGTGCGAGTATACGTTTTGGAAGCACAAGGGATTGGACGGGCACTGAATTCAGAGTATCCAACTAGCTTATAGTCTGCCCTTGTTCTTAGTTCTTTCCAGTACTGGGAACACACGTCCAGATCGGCCTCTTCGCCGTCAGAGCGTTTATAGGTTTTGCAAGCATAAGGGCCTTAGCCTGCATTTTCCCTAGCCCTTCCAACATACTTAGAGTCCGCCTTTGTTCTAAGTTCTTTCCTAAACTGCGAACACAATGCGACTTATGAGTCTTCACCTTAGAAGCGATGATACGTTTTGGAAACATAAGGACTTGGCGTGCACTTTCCTTAACTGGGAAAACACTCCCACATAGGAGTCTTTACCTTAAGTGCGATTATACGTTTTGGAAGCACAAGGGACTAGACGGGCACATAACTCAGAGTATCCAACTAGCTTATTGTCTGCCTTTGTTCTAAGTTCTTTCCTGGACTTGGAACACACGGCCGCATCGGCCTCTTCGCCTTCAGAGCGTTTATAGGTTTTGGAAGCATAAGGGCCTTAGCCTGCACTTTCTTTAGAGCTTCCAACTTGCTTAGAGCCCACCTTGGTTCTAAGTTCTTTCCTGAACTGCGACCACACTGCTACTTATGAGACTTCACCTTAGGAGCGATGATACGTTTTTGAAGGATAAGGGACTTGGTGTGCACTTTCCTTAACTGGGAACACACTGCCACTTAGGAGACTTAACCTGAAGTGCGATTATACGTTTTGGAAGCACAAGGGACTGGACGGGCACTTAATTCAGAGTATCCAACTGAGTTATCGTCTGCCGTTGTACTACGTTCTTTCCTGAACTGGGAACACACGGCCCCATTGGCCTCTTCGCCTTCAGAGCGTTTATACATTTTGGAAGCATAAGGGCATTAGCCTGCACTTTCTTTCGAGCTTCCAACTTGCTTAGAGCCCACCTTGGTTCTAAGTTCTTTCCTGAACTGTGAACATACTACCACTTATGAGACTTCACCCTAGGAGCGATAATACGTTTTGGAAGCATAAGGGACTTGGTGAGCACTTCCCTCAGTGTATCCAACAGGCCTTTAGTGCGCCAAGGTTCTAACTTCTTTCCAGAACTGGGAACACCAGGCCACATATGAATCTTCACTTCAGATCGAGTTTACGTTTTGGAAGCATAAGGGTCTTGGCGTGCATTTATCTCTGTAAATGCAACTAGCTTATAGGGCGCCCATGTTCTAACTTCTTTCCACCACTGGGAACACACTGCCATTTGTGAATCCTCCATTTAGGATCGCTTTTACGTTTTGGAAGCATTAGCGTCTTGGCGTGCCCTGAATTCAGAGCATCCAACAAGCTTCTACTCCGCCCTTGTTCTACATTCTTTCCTTAACTGGAAATACACTGCCACTCATGACACTTAACCTTAACTGCTATTATACGTTTTGGAAGGACAAGGGACTGGACGGGCTCTTAACTCAGAATATCCAACTAGCATATAGTCTGCCCTTGTTCTAAGATCTTTCCTGAACTGGGAACACACGGAGGCATTGGCCTCTTCGCCTTCAGAGTGTTTATAGGTTTTGGAAGCATAAGGGCCTTACCCTGCATTTTCCGTATTGCTTCCAACGTAATTAGCCTCTGCCTTTGTTCTAAGTTCGTTCCTTTACTGCGAACACAGTGCCGCTTATGAGACTACACCTTAGGAGCGATGATATGCTTTGGAAGCATAAGAGACTTGGCGTGCACTTTCCTTAACTGTGAACACACTGCCCCTTAGGAGACTTAACCTTAAGACTTAACCTTTTGGAAGCACAAGGGACTGGACAGGCTCTTATCTCAGAATATCAAACTAGCATATAGTCTGCCCTTGTTCTAAGATCTTTCCTGAACTGGGAACACATGGCCACATCGACCACTTCGCCTTCAGAGCGTTTATAGGTTTTGGAAGCAAAAGGGCCTTAGCCTCTATTTTCCTTAGAGCTACCAACTTGCTTAGAGTCCGCCTTTGTTCTAAGTTCGTTCCTTAACTGCGAACACAGTGCCACTTATGAGACTACACCTTAGGAGCGATGATATGTTTTGGAAGCATAAGAGACTTGGCGTGCACTTCCTTAACTGGGAACACACTGCCACTTAGGAGTCTTTACCTTAAGTGCGATTATACGTTTTGGAAGCACAAGGGACTGGAAGGTACTTAACTCAGAGGATCCAACTAGCTTATAGTCTGCCCTTGTTCTAAGTTCTTTCCTGAACTGCGAACATACTGCCACTTATGAGACTTCACCTTAGGAGCGATGATACGTTTTGGAAACATAAGGACTTGGCGTGCACTTTTCTTAACTGGGAAAACACTGCCACTTCGGAGCCTTAACATTAAGTGCGAGTATACGTTTTGGAAGCACAAGGGACTGGACGGGCACTGAATTCAGAGTATCCTACTAGCTTATAGTCTGCCCTTGTTCTTAGTTCTTACCAGTACTGGGAACACACGTCCAGATCGGCCTCTTCGCCGTCAGAGCGTTTATAGGTTTTGCAAGCATAAGGGCCTTAGCCTGCATTTTCCCTAGCGCTTCCCACATACTTAGAGTCCGCCTTTGTTCTAAGTTCTTTCCTAAACTGCGAACACAATGCGACTTATGAGTCTTCACCTTAGAAGCGATGATCCATTTTGGAAACATAAGGACTTGGCGTGCACTTTCCTTAACTGGGAACACACTCCCACATAGGAGTCTTTACCTTAAGTGCGGTTATACGTTTTGGAAGCACAAGGGACTAGACCGGCACATAATTCAGAGTATCCAACTAGCTTATTGTCTGCCTTTGTTCTAAGTTCTTTCCTGGACTTGGAACACACGGCCGCATCGGCCTCTTCGCCTTCAGAGCGTTTATACGTTTTGGAAGCATAAGGGCATTAGCCTGCACTCTCTTTGGAGCTTCCAACTTGCTTAGAGCCCAACTTGGTTCTAAGTTCTTTCCTGAACTGTGAACATACTACCACTTATGAGACTTCACCCTAGGAGCCATAATACGTTTTGGAAGCATAAGGGACTTGGTAGGCACTTCCCTCAGTGTATCCAACAGGCCTTAAGTGCGCCAATGTTCTAACTTCTTTCCACAACTGGGAACACCAGGCTACATATGAATCTTCACTTCAGATCGAGTTTACGTTTTGGAAGCATAAGGGTCTTGGCGTGCATTTAGCTCTGTTAATGGAACTAGCTTATAGGGCGCCCATGTTCTAACTTCTTTCCACCACTGGGAACATACTGCCATTTGTGAATCCTCCGTTTAGGATCGCGTTTATGTTTTGGAAGCATTAGCGTCTTGGCGTGCCCTGAACTCAGAGCATCCAACAAGCTTCTACTCCGCCCTTGTTCTACATTCTTTCCTTAACTGGGAATACACTGCCACTCATGACACTTAACCTTAACTGCTATTATACGTTTTGTTAGCACAAGGGACTGGACGGGCTCTTAACTCAGAATATCCAACTAGCATATAGTCTGCCCTTGTTCTAAGATCTTTCCTGAACTGGGAACACACGGAGGCATTGGCCTCTTCGCCTTGAGAGTGTTTATAGGTTTTGGAAGCATAAGGGCCTTACCCTGCATTTTCCGTATTGCTTCCAACGTGCTTAGCGTCTGCCTTTGTTATAAGTTCGTTCCTTTACTGCGAACACAGTGCCACTTATGAGACTACACCTTAGGAGCGATGATATGCTTTGGAAGCATAAGAGACTTGGCGTGCACTTTCCTTAACTGGGAACACACTTCCCCTTAGGAGACTTAACCTTAAGTGCGATTATACGTTTTGGAAGCACAAGGGATTGGACGGGCACTTACCTCAGAGGATCCAACAGTCTTATAGTCTGCCCTTTTTCTGAGATCTTTCCTGAACTGAGAACATACTGCCACTTATGGGACTTCACCTTAGGAGCGATGATACGTTTTTGAAGAATAAGGGTCTTTGCGTGCACTTTCCTTAACTGGGAACACACTGCCACTTCGGAGCCTTAACATTAAGTGCGAGTATACGTTTTGGAAGCACAAGGGACTGGACGGGCACTGAATTCAGAGTATCCTACTAGCGTATAGTCTGCCCTTGTTCTTAGTTCTTACCAGTACTGGGAACACACGTCCAGATCGGCCTCTTCGCCGTCAGAGCGTTTATAGGTTTTGCAAGCATAAGGGCCTTAGCCTGCATTTTCCCTAGCGCTTCCCACATACTTAGAGTCTGCCTTTGTTCTAAGTTCTTTCCTAAACTGCGAACACAATGCGATTTATGAGTCTTCACCTTAGAAGCGATGATCCGTTTTGGAAACATAAGGACTTGGCGTGCACTTTCCTTAACTGGGAACACACTCCCACATAGGAGTCTTTACCTTAAGTGCGATTATACGTTTTGGAAGCACAAGGGACTAGACGGGCACATAACTCAGAGTATCCAACTAGCTTATTGTCTGCCTTTGTTCTAAGTTCTTTCCTGGACTTGGAACACACGGCCGCATCGGACTCTTCGCCTTCAGAGCGTTTATAGGTTTTGGAAGCATAAGGGCCTTAGCCTGCACTTTCTTTAGAGCTTCCAACTTGCTTAGAGCCCACCTTGGTTCTAAGTTCTTTCCTGAACTGCGACCACACTGCTACTTATGAGACTTCACCTTAGGAGCGATGATACGTTTTTGAAGGATAAGGGACTTGGTGTGCACTTTCCTTAACTGGGAACACACTGCCACTTAGGAGACTTAACCTGAAGTGCGATTATACGTTTTGGAAGCACAAGGGACTGGACGGGCACTTAATTCAGAGTATCCAACTGAGTTATCTTCTGCCGTTGTACTACGTTCTTTCCTGAACTGGGAACACACGGCCCCATTGGCCTCTTCGCCTTCAGAGCGTTTATACATTTTGGAAGCATAAGGGCATTAGCCTGCACTTTCTTTCGAGCTTCCAACTTGCTTAGAGCCCACCTTGGTTCTAAGTTCTTTCCTGAACTGTGAACATACTACCACTTATGAGACTTCACCCTAGGAGCGATAATACGTTTTGGAAGCATGAGGGACTTGGTGAGCACTTCCCTCAGTGTATCCAACAGGCCTTTAGTGCGCCAAGGTTCTAACTTCTTTCCAGAACTGGGAACACCAGACCACATATGAATCTTCACTTCAGATCGAGTTTACGTTTTGGAAACATAAGGGTCTTGGCGTGCATTTAGCTCTGTAAATGCAACTAGCTTATAGGGCGCCCATGTTCTAACTTCTTTCCACCACTGGGAACACACTGCCATTTGTGAATCCTCCATTTAGGATCGCTTTTACGTTTTGGAAGCATTAGCGTCTTGGCGTGCCCTGAATTCAGAGCATCCAACAAGCTTCTACTCCGCCCTTGTTCTACATTCTTTCCTTAACTGGAAATACACAGCCACTCATGACACTTAACCTTAACTGCTATTATACGTTTTGGAAGCACAAGGGACTGGACGGGCTCTTAACTCAGAATATCCAACTAGCATATAGTCTGCCCTTGTTCTAAGATCTTTCCTGAACTGGGAACACACGGAGGCATTGGCCTCTTCGCCTTCAGAGTGTTTATAGGTTTTGGAAGCATAAGGGCCTTACCCTGCATTTTCCGTATTGCTTCCAACGTAATTAGCCTCTGCCTTTGTTCTAAGTTCGTTCCTTTACTGCGAACACAGTGCCGCTTATGAGACTACACCTTAGGAGCGATGATATGCTTTGGAAGCATAAGAGACTTGGCGTGCACTTTCCTTAACTGTGAACACACTGCCCCTTAGGAGACTTAACCTTAAGTGCGATTATACGTTTTGGAAGCACAAGGGACTGGACAGGCTCTTATCTCAGAATATCAAACTAGCATATAGTCTGCCCTTGTTCTAAGATCTTTCCTGAACTGGGAACACACGGAGGCATTGGCCTCTTCGCCTTCAGAGTGTTTATAGGTTTTGGAAGCAAAAGGGCCTTACCTTGCATTTTCCGTATTGCTTCCAACGTGCTAAGCGTCTGCGTTTGTTCTATGTTCGTTCCTTTACTGCGATCACAGTGCCACTTATGAGACTACACCTTAGGAGCGATGATAGGCTTTGGAAGCATAAGAGACTTGGCGTGCACTTTCCTTAACTGGGAACACACTGCCACTTAGGAGTCTTTACCTTAATTGCGATTATACGTTTTGGAAGCACAAGGGATTGGACGGGCACTTACCTCAGAGGATCCAACAGGCTTATAGTCTGCCCTTGTTCTAAGTTCTTTCCTGAACTGCGAACATACTGCCACTTATGAGACTTCACCTTAGGAGCGATGATACATTTTGGAAACATAAGGACTTGGCGTGCACTTTTCTTAACTGGGAAAACACTGCCACTTCGGAGCCTTAACATTAAGTGCGAGTATACGTTTTGGAAGCACAAGGGACTGGACGGGCACTGAATTCAGAGTATCCTACTAGCTTATAGTCTGCCCTTGTTCTTAGTTCTTACCAGTACTGGGAACACACGTCCAGATCGGCCTCTTCGCCGTCAGAGCGTTTATAGGTTTGGCAAGCATAAGGGCCTTAGCCTGCATTTTCCCTAGCGCTTCCCACATACTTAGAGTCTGCCTTTGTTCTAAGTTCTTTCCTAAACTGCGAACACAATGCGATTTATGAGTCTTCACCTTAGAAGCGATGATCAGTTTTGGAAACATAAGGACTTGGCGTGCACTTTCCTTAACTGGGAAAACACTCCCACATAGGAGTCTTTACCTTAAGTGCGATTATACGTTTTGGAAGCACAAGGGACTAGACGGGCACATAACTCAGAGTATCCAACTAGCTTATTGTCTGCCTTTGTTCTAAGTTCTTTCCTGGACTTGGAACACACGGCCGCATGGGCCTCTTCGCCTTCAGAACGTTTAATGGTTTTGGAAGCATAAGGGCCTTCGCCTGCAATTTCCTTAGAGCTTCCAACTTGCTTAGAGTCCGCCTTTGTTCTAAGTGCCTTCCGGAACTGCGAACACACTGCTACTTATGAGACTTCACCTTAGGAGCGATGATACGTTTTTGAAGAATAAGGGACTTGGCGTGCACTTTCCTTAACTGGGAACACACTGCCACTTAGGAGACTTAACCTGAAGTGCGATTATACGTTTTGGAAGCACAAGGGACTGGACGGGCACTTAATTCAGAGTATCCAACTGAGTTATCGTCTGCCGTTGTACTACGTTCTTTCCTGAACTGGGAACACACGGCCCCATTGGCCTCTTCGCCTTCAGAGCGTTTATACGTTTTGGAAGCATATGGGCATTAGCCTGCACTTTCTTTCGAGCTTCCAACTTGCTTAGAGCCCACCTTGGTTCTAAGTTCTTTCCTGAACTGTGAACATACTACCACTTATGAGACTTCACCCTAGGAGCGATAATACGTTTTGGAAGCATAAGGGACTTGGTGGGCACTTCCCTCAGTGTATCCAACAGGCCTTTAGTGCGCCAAGGTTCTAACTTCTTTCCACAACTGGGAACACCAGGCCACATATGAATCTTCACTTCAGATCGAGTTTACGTTTTGGAAGCATAAGGGTCTTGGCGTGCATTTATCTCTGTAAATGCAACTAGCTTATAGGGCGCCCATGTTCTAACTTCTTTCCACCACTGGGAACACACTGCCATTTGTGAATCCTCCATTTAGGATCGCTTTTACGTTTTGGAAGCATTAGCGTCTTGGCGTGCCCTGAATTCAGAGCATCCAACAAGCTTCTACTCCGCCCTTGTTCTACATTCTTTCCTTAACTGGAAATACACTGCCACTCATGACACTTAACCTTAACTGCTATTATACGTTTTGGAAGGACAAGGGACTGGACGGGCTCTTAACTCAGAATATCCAACTAGCATATAGTCTGCCCTTGTTCTAAGATCTTTCCTGAACTGGGAACACACGGAGGCATTGGCCTCTTCGCCTTCAGAGTGTTTATAGGTTTTGGAAGCATAAGGGCCTTACCCTGCATTTTCCGTATTGCTTCCAACGTAATTAGCCTCTGCCTTTGTTCTAAGTTCGTTCCTTTACTGCGAACACAGTGCCGCTTATGAGACTACACCTTAGGAGCGATGATATGCTTTGGAAGCATAAGAGACTTGGCGTGCACTTTCCTTAACTGTGAACACACTGCCCCTTAGGAGACTTAACCTTAAGTGCGATTATACGTGTTGGAAGCACAAGGGACTGGACAGTCTCTTATCTCAGAATATCAAACTAGCATATAGTCTGCCCTTGTTCTAAGATCTTTCCTGAACTGGGAACACATGGCCACATCGACCACTTCGCCTTCAGAGCGTTTATAGGTTTTGGAAGCAAAAGGGCCTTAGCCTCTATTTTCCTTAGAGCTACCAACTTGCTTAGAGTCCGCCTTTGTTCTAAGTTCGTTCCTTAACTGCGAACACAGTGCCACTTATGAGACTACACCTTAGGAGCGATGATATGTTTTGGAAGCATAAGAGACTTGGCGTGCACTTCCTTAACTGGGAACACACTGCCACTTAGGAGTCTTTACCTTAAGTGCGATTATACGTTTTGGAAGCACAAGGGACTGGAAGGTACTTAACTCAGAGGATCCAACTAGCTTATAGTCTGCCCTTGTTCTAAGTTCTTTCCTGAACTGCGAACATACTGCCACTTATGAGACTTCACCTTAGGAGCGATGATACGTTTTGGAAACATAAGGACTTGGCGTGCACTTTTCTTAACTGGGAAAACACTGCCACTTCGGAGCCTTAACATTAAGTGCGAGTATACGTTTTGGAAGCACAAGGGACTGGACGGGCACTGAATTCAGAGTATCCTACTAGCTTATAGTCTGCCCTTGTTCTTAGTTCTTACCAGTACTGGGAACACACGTCCAGATCGGCCTCTTCGCCGTCAGAGCGTTTATAGGTTTTGCAAGCATAAGGGCCTTAGCCTGCATTTTCCCTAGCGCTTCCCACATACTTAGAGTCTGCCTTTGTTCTAAGTTCTTTCCTAAACTGCGAACACAATGCGATTTATGAGTCTTCACCTTAGAAGCGATGATCCGTTTTGGAAACATAAGGACTTGGCGTGCACTTTCCTTAACTGGGAACACACTCCCACATAGGAGTCTTTACCTTAAGTGCGATTATACGTTTTGGAAGCACAAGGGACTAGACGGGCACATAACTCAGAGTATCCAACTAGCTTATTGTCTGCCTTTGTTCTAAGTTCTTTCCTGGACTTGGAACACACGGCCGCATCGGACTCTTCGCCTTCAGAGCGTTTATAGGTTTTGGAAGCATAAGGGCCTTAGCCTGCACTTTCTTTAGAGCTTCCAACTTGCTTAGAGCCCACCTTGGTTCTAAGTTCTTTCCTGAACTGCGACCACACTGCTACTTATGAGACTTCACCTTAGGAGCGATGATACGTTTTTGAAGGATAAGGGACTTGGTGTGCACTTTCCTTAACTGGGAACACACTGCCACTTAGGAGACTTAACCTGAAGTGCGATTATACGTTTTGGAAGCACAAGGGACTGGACGGGCACTTAATTCAGAGTATCCAACTGAGTTATCTTCTGCCGTTGTACTACGTTCTTTCCTGAACTGGGAACACACGGCCCCATTGGCCTCTTCGCCTTCAGAGCGTTTATACATTTTGGAAGCATAAGGGCATTAGCCTGCACTTTCTTTAGAGCTTCCAACTTGCTTAGAGCCCACCTTGGTTCTAAGTTCTTTCCTGAACTGTGAACATACTACCACTTATGAGACTTCACCCTAGGAGCGATAATACGTTTTGGAAGCATAAGGGACTTGGTGAGCACTTCCCTCAGTGTATCCAACAGGCCTTTAGTGCGCCAAGGTTCTAACTTCTTTCCAGAACTGGGAACACCAGGCCACATATGAATCTTCACTTCAGATCGAGTTTACGTTTTGGAAACATAAGGGTCTTGGCGTGCATTTAGCTCTGTAAATGCAACTAGCATATAGGGCGCCCATGTTCTAACTTCTTTCCACCACTGGGAACACACTGCCATTTGTGAATCCTCCATTTAGGATCGCTTTTACGTTTTGGAAGCATTAGCGTCTTGGCGTGCCATGAATTCAGAGCATCCAACAAGCTTCTACTCCGCCCTTGTTCTACATTCTTTCCTTAACTGGAAATACACTGCCACTCATGACACTTAACCTTAACTGCTATTATACGTTTTGGAAGGACAAGGGACTGGACGGGCTCTTAACTCAGAATATCCAACTAGCATATAGTCTGCCCTTGTTCTAAGATCTTTCCTGAACTGGGAACACACGGAGGCATTGGCCTCTTCGCCTTCAGAGTGTTTATAGGTTTTGGAAGCATAAGGGCCTTACCCTGCATTTTCCGTATTGCTTCCAACGTAATTAGCCTCTGCCTTTGTTCTAAGTTCGTTCCTTTACTGCGAACACAGTGCCGCTTATGAGACTACACCTTAGGAGCGATGATATGCTTTGGAAGCATAAGAGACTTGGCGTGCACTTTCCTTAACTGTGAACACACTGCCCCTTAGGAGACTTAACCTTAAGTGCGATTATACGTTTTGGAAGCACAAGGGACTGGACAGGCTCTTATCTCAGAATATCAAACTAGCATATAGTCTGCCCTTGTTCTAAGATCTTTCCTGAACTGGGAACACACGGAGGCATTGGCCTCTTCGCCTTCAGAGTGTTTATAGGTTTTGGAAGCAAAAGGGCCTTACCTTGCATTTTCCGTATTGCTTCCAACGTGCTAAGCGTCTGCGTTTGTTCTATGTTCGTTCCTTTACTGCGATCACAGTGCCACTTATGAGACTACACCTTAGGAGCGATGATAGGCTTTGGAAGCATAAGAGACTTGGCGTGCACTTTCCTTAACTGGGAACACACTGCCACTTAGGAGTCTTTACCTTAATTGCGATTATACGTTTTGGAAGCACAAGGGATTGGACGGGCACTTACCTCAGAGGATCCAACAGGCTTATAGTCTGCCCTTGTTCTAAGTTCTTTCCTGAACTGCGAACATACTGCCACTTATGAGACTTCACCTTAGGAGCGATGATACATTTTGGAAACATAAGGACTTGGCGTGCACTTTTCTTAACTGGGAAAACACTGCCACTTCGGAGCCTTAACATTAAGTGCGAGTATACGTTTTGGAAGCACAAGGGACTGGACGGGCACTGAATTCAGAGTATCCTACTAGCTTATAGTCTGCCCTTGTTCTTAGTTCTTACCAGTACTGGGAACACACGTCCAGATCGGCCTCTTCGCCGTCAGAGCGTTTATAGGTTTGGCAAGCATAAGGGCCTTAGCCTGCATTTTCCCTAGCGCTTCCCACATACTTAGAGTCTGCCTTTGTTCTAAGTTCTTTCCTAAACTGCGAACACAATGCGATTTATGAGTCTTCACCTTAGAAGCGATGATCAGTTTTGGAAACATAAGGACTTGGCGTGCACTTTCCTTAACTGGGAAAACACTCCCACATAGGAGTCTTTACCTTAAGTGCGATTATACGTTTTGGAAGCACAAGGGACTAGACGGGCACATAACTCAGAGTATCCAACTAGCTTATTGTCTGCCTTTGTTCTAAGTTCTTTCCTGGACTTGGAACACACGGCCGCATGGGCCTCTTCGCCTTCAGAACGTTTAATGGTTTTGGAAGCATAAGGGCCTTCGCCTGCAATTTCCTTAGAGCTTCCAACTTGCTTAGAGTCCGCCTTTGTTCTAAGTGCCTTCCGGAACTGCGAACACACTGCTACTTATGAGACTTCACCTTAGGAGCGATGATACGTTTTTGAAGAATAAGGGACTTGGCGTGCACTTTCCTTAACTGGGAACACACTGCCACTTAGGAGACTTAACCTGAAGTGCGATTATACGTTTTGGAAGCACAAGGGACTGGACGGGCACTTAATTCAGAGTATCCAACTGAGTTATCGTCTGCCGTTGTACTACGTTCTTTCCTGAACTGGGAACACACGGCCCCATTGGCCTCTTCGCCTTCAGAGCGTTTATACGTTTTGGAAGCATATGGGCATTAGCCTGCACTTTCTTTCGAGCTTCCAACTTGCTTAGAGCCCACCTTGGTTCTAAGTTCTTTCCTGAACTGTGAACATACTACCACTTATGAGACTTCACCCTAGGAGCGATAATACGTTTTGGAAGCATAAGGGACTTGGTGGGCACTTCCCTCAGTGTATCCAACAGGCCTTTAGTGCGCCAAGGTTCTAACTTCTTTCCACAACTGGGAACACCAGGCCACATATGAATCTTCACTTCAGATCGAGTTTACGTTTTGGAAGCATAAGGGTCTTGGCGTGCATTTATCTCTGTAAATGCAACTAGCTTATAGGGCGCCCATGTTCTAACTTCTTTCCACCACTGGGAACACACTGCCATTTGTGAATCCTCCATTTAGGATCGCTTTTACGTTTTGGAAGCATTAGCGTCTTGGCGTGCCCTGAATTCAGAGCATCCAACAAGCTTCTACTCCGCCCTTGTTCTACATTCTTTCCTTAACTGGAAATACACTGCCACTCATGACACTTAACCTTAACTGCTATTATACGTTTTGGAAGGACAAGGGACTGGACGGGCTCTTAACTCAGAATATCCAACTAGCATATAGTCTGCCCTTGTTCTAAGATCTTTCCTGAACTGGGAACACACGGAGGCATTGGCCTCTTCGCCTTCAGAGTGTTTATAGGTTTTGGAAGCATAAGGGCCTTACCCTGCATTTTCCGTATTGCTTCCAACGTAATTAGCCTCTGCCTTTGTTCTAAGTTCGTTCCTTTACTGCGAACACAGTGCCGCTTATGAGACTACACCTTAGGAGCGATGATATGCTTTGGAAGCATAAGAGACTTGGCGTGCACTTTCCTTAACTGTGAACACACTGCCCCTTAGGAGACTTAACCTTAAGTGCGATTATACGTGTTGGAAGCACAAGGGACTGGACAGTCTCTTATCTCAGAATATCAAACTAGCATATAGTCTGCCCTTGTTCTAAGATCTTTCCTGAACTGGGAACACATGGCCACATCGACCACTTCGCCTTCAGAGCGTTTATAGGTTTTGGAAGCAAAAGGGCCTTAGCCTCTATTTTCCTTAGAGCTACCAACTTGCTTAGAGTCCGCCTTTGTTCTAAGTTCGTTCCTTAACTGCGAACACAGTGCCACTTATGAGACTACACCTTAGGAGCGATGATATGTTTTGGAAGCATAAGAGACTTGGCGTGCACTTCCTTAACTGGGAACACACTGCCACTTAGGAGTCTTTACCTTAAGTGCGATTATACGTTTTGGAAGCACAAGGGACTGGAAGGTACTTAACTCAGAGGATCCAACTAGCTTATAGTCTGCCCTTGTTCTAAGTTCTTTCCTGAACTGCGAACATACTGCCACTTATGAGACTTCACCTTAGGAGCGATGATACGTTTTGGAAACATAAGGACTTGGCGTGCACTTTTCTTAACTGGGAAAACACTGCCACTTCGGAGCCTTAACATTAAGTGCGAGTATACGTTTTGGAAGCACAAGGGACTGGACGGGCACTGAATTCAGAGTATCCTACTAGCTTATAGTCTGCCCTTGTTCTTAGTTCTTACCAGTACTGGGAACACACGTCCAGATCGGCCTCTTCGCCGTCAGAGCGTTTATAGGTTTTGCAAGCATAAGGGCCTTAGCCTGCATTTTCCCTAGCGCTTCCCACATACTTAGAGTCTGCCTTTGTTCTAAGTTCTTTCCTAAACTGCGAACACAATGCGATTTATGAGTCTTCACCTTAGAAGCGATGATCCGTTTTGGAAACATAAGGACTTGGCGTGCACTTTCCTTAACTGGGAACACACTCCCACATAGGAGTCTTTACCTTAAGTGCGATTATACGTTTTGGAAGCACAAGGGACTAGACGGGCACATAACTCAGAGTATCCAACTAGCTTATTGTCTGCCTTTGTTCTAAGTTCTTTCCTGGACTTGGAACACACGGCCGCATCGGACTCTTCGCCTTCAGAGCGTTTATAGGTTTTGGAAGCATAAGGGCCTTAGCCTGCACTTTCTTTAGAGCTTCCAACTTGCTTAGAGCCCACCTTGGTTCTAAGTTCTTTCCTGAACTGCGACCACACTGCTACTTATGAGACTTCACCTTAGGAGCGATGATACGTTTTTGAAGGATAAGGGACTTGGTGTGCACTTTCCTTAACTGGGAACACACTGCCACTTAGGAGACTTAACCTGAAGTGCGATTATACGTTTTGGAAGCACAAGGGACTGGACGGGCACTTAATTCAGAGTATCCAACTGAGTTATCTTCTGCCGTTGTACTACGTTCTTTCCTGAACTGGGAACACACGGCCCCATTGGCCTCTTCGCCTTCAGAGCGTTTATACATTTTGGAAGCATAAGGGCATTAGCCTGCACTTTCTTTAGAGCTTCCAACTTGCTTAGAGCCCACCTTGGTTCTAAGTTCTTTCCTGAACTGTGAACATACTACCACTTATGAGACTTCACCCTAGGAGCGATAATACGTTTTGGAAGCATAAGGGACTTGGTGAGCACTTCCCTCAGTGTATCCAACAGGCCTTTAGTGCGCCAAGGTTCTAACTTCTTTCCAGAACTGGGAACACCAGGCCACATATGAATCTTCACTTCAGATCGAGTTTACGTTTTGGAAACATAAGGGTCTTGGCGTGCATTTAGCTCTGTAAATGCAACTAGCATATAGGGCGCCCATGTTCTAACTTCTTTCCACCACTGGGAACACACTGCCATTTGTGAATCCTCCATTTAGGATCGCTTTTACGTTTTGGAAGCATTAGCGTCTTGGCGTGCCATGAATTCAGAGCATCCAACAAGCTTCTACTCCGCCCTTGTTCTACATTCTTTCCTTAACTGGAAATACACTGCCACTCATGACACTTAACCTTAACTGCTATTATACGTTTTGGAAGGACAAGGGACTGGACGGGCTCTTAACTCAGAATATCCAACTAGCATATAGTCTGCCCTTGTTCTAAGATCTTTCCTGAACTGGGAACACACGGAGGCATTGGCCTCTTCGCCTTCAGAGTGTTTATAGGTTTTGGAAGCATAAGGGCCTTACCCTGCATTTTCCGTATTGCTTCCAACGTAATTAGCCTCTGCCTTTGTTCTAAGTTCGTTCCTTTACTGCGAACACAGTGCCGCTTATGAGACTACACCTTAGGAGCGATGATATGCTTTGGAAGCATAAGAGACTTGGCGTGCACTTTCCTTAACTGTGAACACACTGCCCCTTAGGAGACTTAACCTTAAGTGCGATTATACGTTTTGGAAGCACAAGGGACTGGACAGGCTCTTATCTCAGAATATCAAACTAGCATATAGTCTGCCCTTGTTCTAAGATCTTTCCTGAACTGGGAACACACGGAGGCATTGGCCTCTTCGCCTTCAGAGTGTTTATAGGTTTTGGAAGCAAAAGGGCCTTACCTTGCATTTTCCGTATTGCTTCCAACGTGCTAAGCGTCTGCGTTTGTTCTATGTTCGTTCCTTTACTGCGATCACAGTGCCACTTATGAGACTACACCTTAGGAGCGATGATAGGCTTTGGAAGCATAAGAGACTTGGCGTGCACTTTCCTTAACTGGGAACACACTGCCACTTAGGAGTCTTTACCTTAATTGCGATTATACGTTTTGGAAGCACAAGGGATTGGACGGGCACTTACCTCAGAGGATCCAACAGGCTTATAGTCTGCCCTTGTTCTAAGTTCTTTCCTGAACTGCGAACATACTGCCACTTATGAGACTTCACCTTAGGAGCGATGATACATTTTGGAAACATAAGGACTTGGCGTGCACTTTTCTTAACTGGGAAAACACTGCCACTTCGGAGCCTTAACATTAAGTGCGAGTATACGTTTTGGAAGCACAAGGGACTGGACGGGCACTGAATTCAGAGTATCCTACTAGCTTATAGTCTGCCCTTGTTCTTAGTTCTTACCAGTACTGGGAACACACGTCCAGATCGGCCTCTTCGCCGTCAGAGCGTTTATAGGTTTGGCAAGCATAAGGGCCTTAGCCTGCATTTTCCCTAGCGCTTCCCACATACTTAGAGTCTGCCTTTGTTCTAAGTTCTTTCCTAAACTGCGAACACAATGCGATTTATGAGTCTTCACCTTAGAAGCGATGATCAGTTTTGGAAACATAAGGACTTGGCGTGCACTTTCCTTAACTGGGAAAACACTCCCACATAGGAGTCTTTACCTTAAGTGCGATTATACGTTTTGGAAGCACAAGGGACTAGACGGGCACATAACTCAGAGTATCCAACTAGCTTATTGTCTGCCTTTGTTCTAAGTTCTTTCCTGGACTTGGAACACACGGCCGCATGGGCCTCTTCGCCTTCAGAACGTTTAATGGTTTTGGAAGCATAAGGGCCTTCGCCTGCAATTTCCTTAGAGCTTCCAACTTGCTTAGAGTCCGCCTTTGTTCTAAGTGCCTTCCGGAACTGCGAACACACTGCTACTTATGAGACTTCACCTTAGGAGCGATGATACGTTTTTGAAGAATAAGGGACTTGGCGTGCACTTTCCTTAACTGGGAACACACTGCCACTTAGGAGACTTAACCTGAAGTGCGATTATACGTTTTGGAAGCACAAGGGACTGGACGGGCACTTAATTCAGAGTATCCAACTGAGTTATCGTCTGCCGTTGTACTACGTTCTTTCCTGAACTGGGAACACACGGCCCCATTGGCCTCTTCGCCTTCAGAGCGTTTATACGTTTTGGAAGCATATGGGCATTAGCCTGCACTTTCTTTCGAGCTTCCAACTTGCTTAGAGCCCACCTTGGTTCTAAGTTCTTTCCTGAACTGTGAACATACTACCACTTATGAGACTTCACCCTAGGAGCGATAATACGTTTTGGAAGCATAAGGGACTTGGTGGGCACTTCCCTCAGTGTATCCAACAGGCCTTTAGTGCGCCAAGGTTCTAACTTCTTTCCACAACTGGGAACACCAGGCCACATATGAATCTTCACTTCAGATCGAGTTTACGTTTTGGAAGCATAAGGGTCTTGGCGTGCATTTATCTCTGTAAATGCAACTAGCTTATAGGGCGCCCATGTTCTAACTTCTTTCCACCACTGGGAACACACTGCCATTTGTGAATCCTCCATTTAGGATCGCTTTTACGTTTTGGAAGCATTAGCGTCTTGGCGTGCCCTGAATTCAGAGCATCCAACAAGCTTCTACTCCGCCCTTGTTCTACATTCTTTCCTTAACTGGAAATACACTGCCACTCATGACACTTAACCTTAACTGCTATTATACGTTTTGGAAGGACAAGGGACTGGACGGGCTCTTAACTCAGAATATCCAACTAGCATATAGTCTGCCCTTGTTCTAAGATCTTTCCTGAACTGGGAACACACGGAGGCATTGGCCTCTTCGCCTTCAGAGTGTTTATAGGTTTTGGAAGCATAAGGGCCTTACCCTGCATTTTCCGTATTGCTTCCAACGTAATTAGCCTCTGCCTTTGTTCTAAGTTCGTTCCTTTACTGCGAACACAGTGCCGCTTATGAGACTACACCTTAGGAGCGATGATATGCTTTGGAAGCATAAGAGACTTGGCGTGCACTTTCCTTAACTGTGAACACACTGCCCCTTAGGAGACTTAACCTTAAGTGCGATTATACGTGTTGGAAGCACAAGGGACTGGACAGTCTCTTATCTCAGAATATCAAACTAGCATATAGTCTGCCCTTGTTCTAAGATCTTTCCTGAACTGGGAACACATGGCCACATCGACCACTTCGCCTTCAGAGCGTTTATAGGTTTTGGAAGCAAAAGGGCCTTAGCCTCTATTTTCCTTAGAGCTACCAACTTGCTTAGAGTCCGCCTTTGTTCTAAGTTCGTTCCTTAACTGCGAACACAGTGCCACTTATGAGACTACACCTTAGGAGCGATGATATGTTTTGGAAGCATAAGAGACTTGGCGTGCACTTCCTTAACTGGGAACACACTGCCACTTAGGAGTCTTTACCTTAAGTGCGATTATACGTTTTGGAAGCACAAGGGACTGGAAGGTACTTAACTCAGAGGATCCAACTAGCTTATAGTCTGCCCTTGTTCTAAGTTCTTTCCTGAACTGCGAACATACTGCCACTTATGAGACTTCACCTTAGGAGCGATGATACGTTTTGGAAACATAAGGACTTGGCGTGCACTTTTCTTAACTGGGAAAACACTGCCACTTCGGAGCCTTAACATTAAGTGCGAGTATACGTTTTGGAAGCACAAGGGACTGGACGGGCACTGAATTCAGAGTATCCTACTAGCTTATAGTCTGCCCTTGTTCTTAGTTCTTACCAGTACTGGGAACACACGTCCAGATCGGCCTCTTCGCCGTCAGAGCGTTTATAGGTTTTGCAAGCATAAGGGCCTTAGCCTGCATTTTCCCTAGCGCTTCCCACATACTTAGAGTCTGCCTTTGTTCTAAGTTCTTTCCTAAACTGCGAACACAATGCGATTTATGAGTCTTCACCTTAGAAGCGATGATCCGTTTTGGAAACATAAGGACTTGGCGTGCACTTTCCTTAACTGGGAACACACTCCCACATAGGAGTCTTTACCTTAAGTGCGATTATACGTTTTGGAAGCACAAGGGACTAGACGGGCACATAACTCAGAGTATCCAACTAGCTTATTGTCTGCCTTTGTTCTAAGTTCTTTCCTGGACTTGGAACACACGGCCGCATCGGACTCTTCGCCTTCAGAGCGTTTATAGGTTTTGGAAGCATAAGGGCCTTAGCCTGCACTTTCTTTAGAGCTTCCAACTTGCTTAGAGCCCACCTTGGTTCTAAGTTCTTTCCTGAACTGCGACCACACTGCTACTTATGAGACTTCACCTTAGGAGCGATGATACGTTTTTGAAGGATAAGGGACTTGGTGTGCACTTTCCTTAACTGGGAACACACTGCCACTTAGGAGACTTAACCTGAAGTGCGATTATACGTTTTGGAAGCACAAGGGACTGGACGGGCACTTAATTCAGAGTATCCAACTGAGTTATCTTCTGCCGTTGTACTACGTTCTTTCCTGAACTGGGAACACACGGCCCCATTGGCCTCTTCGCCTTCAGAGCGTTTATACATTTTGGAAGCATAAGGGCATTAGCCTGCACTTTCTTTAGAGCTTCCAACTTGCTTAGAGCCCACCTTGGTTCTAAGTTCTTTCCTGAACTGTGAACATACTACCACTTATGAGACTTCACCCTAGGAGCGATAATACGTTTTGGAAGCATAAGGGACTTGGTGAGCACTTCCCTCAGTGTATCCAACAGGCCTTTAGTGCGCCAAGGTTCTAACTTCTTTCCAGAACTGGGAACACCAGGCCACATATGAATCTTCACTTCAGATCGAGTTTACGTTTTGGAAACATAAGGGTCTTGGCGTGCATTTAGCTCTGTAAATGCAACTAGCATATAGGGCGCCCATGTTCTAACTTCTTTCCACCACTGGGAACACACTGCCATTTGTGAATCCTCCATTTAGGATCGCTTTTACGTTTTGGAAGCATTAGCGTCTTGGCGTGCCATGAATTCAGAGCATCCAACAAGCTTCTACTCCGCCCTTGTTCTACATTCTTTCCTTAACTGGAAATACACTGCCACTCATGACACTTAACCTTAACTGCTATTATACGTTTTGGAAGGACAAGGGACTGGACGGGCTCTTAACTCAGAATATCCAACTAGCATATAGTCTGCCCTTGTTCTAAGATCTTTCCTGAACTGGGAACACACGGAGGCATTGGCCTCTTCGCCTTCAGAGTGTTTATAGGTTTTGGAAGCATAAGGGCCTTACCCTGCATTTTCCGTATTGCTTCCAACGTAATTAGCCTCTGCCTTTGTTCTAAGTTCGTTCCTTTACTGCGAACACAGTGCCGCTTATGAGACTACACCTTAGGAGCGATGATATGCTTTGGAAGCATAAGAGACTTGGCGTGCACTTTCCTTAACTGTGAACACACTGCCCCTTAGGAGACTTAACCTTAAGTGCGATTATACGTTTTGGAAGCACAAGGGACTGGACAGGCTCTTATCTCAGAATATCAAACTAGCATATAGTCTGCCCTTGTTCTAAGATCTTTCCTGAACTGGGAACACACGGAGGCATTGGCCTCTTCGCCTTCAGAGTGTTTATAGGTTTTGGAAGCAAAAGGGCCTTACCTTGCATTTTCCGTATTGCTTCCAACGTGCTAAGCGTCTGCGTTTGTTCTATGTTCGTTCCTTTACTGCGATCACAGTGCCACTTATGAGACTACACCTTAGGAGCGATGATAGGCTTTGGAAGCATAAGAGACTTGGCGTGCACTTTCCTTAACTGGGAACACACTGCCACTTAGGAGTCTTTACCTTAATTGCGATTATACGTTTTGGAAGAACAAGGGATTGGACGGGCACTTACCTCAGAGGATCCAACAGGCTTATAGTCTGCCCTTGTTCTAAGTTCTTTCCTGAACTGCGAACATACTGCCACTTATGAGACTTCACCTTAGGAGCGATGATACGTTTTGGAAACATAAGGACTTGGCGTGCACTTTTCTTAACTGGGAAAACACTGCCACTTCGGAGCCTTAACATTAAGTGCGAGTATACGTTTTGGAAGCACAAGGGACTGGACGGGCACTGAATTCAGAGTATCCTACTAGCTTATAGTCTGCCCTTGTTCTTAGTTCTTACCAGTACTGGGAACACACGTCCAGATCGGCCTCTTCGCCGTCAGAGCGTTTATAGGTTTGGCAAGCATAAGGGCCTTAGCCTGCATTTTCCCTAGCGCTTCCCACATACTTAGAGTCTGCCTTTGTTCTAAGTTCTTTCCTAAACTGCGAACACAATGCGATTTATGAGTCTTCACCTTAGAAGCGATGATCAGTTTTGGAAACATAAGGACTTGGCGTGCACTTTCCTTAACTGGGAAAACACTCCCACATAGGAGTCTTTACCTTAAGTGCGATTATACGTTTTGGAAGCACAAGGGACTAGACGGGCACATAACTCAGAGTATCCAACTAGCTTATTGTCTGCCTTTGTTCTAAGTTCTTTCCTGGACTTGGAACACACGGCCGCATGGGCCTCTTCGCCTTCAGAACGTTTAATGGTTTTGGAAGCATAAGGGCCTTCGCCTGCAATTTCCTTAGAGCTTCCAACTTGCTTAGAGTCCGCCTTTGTTCTAAGTGCCTTCCGGAACTGCGAACACACTGCTACTTATGAGACTTCACCTTAGGAGCGATGATACGTTTTTGAAGAATAAGGGACTTGGCGTGCACTTTCCTTAACTGGGAACACACTGCCACTTAGGAGACTTAACCTGAAGTGCGATTATACGTTTTGGAAGCACAAGGGACTGGACGGGCACTTAATTCAGAGTATCCAACTGAGTTATCGTCTGCCGTTGTACTACGTTCTTTCCTGAACTGGGAACACACGGCCCCATTGGCCTCTTCGCCTTCAGAGCGTTTATACGTTTTGGAAGCATATGGGCATTAGCCTGCACTTTCTTTCGAGCTTCCAACTTGCTTAGAGCCCACCTTGGTTCTAAGTTCTTTCCTGAACTGTGAACATACTACCACTTATGAGACTTCACCCTAGGAGCGATAATACGTTTTGGAAGCATAAGGGACTTGGTGGGCACTTCCCTCAGTGTATCCAACAGGCCTTTAGTGCGCCAAGGTTCTAACTTCTTTCCACAACTGGGAACACCAGGCCACATATGAATCTTCACTTCAGATCGAGTTTACGTTTTGGAAGCATAAGGGTCTTGGCGTGCATTTATCTCTGTAAATGCAACTAGCTTATAGGGCGCCCATGTTCTAACTTCTTTCCACCACTGGGAACACACTGCCATTTGTGAATCCTCCATTTAGGATCGCTTTTACGTTTTGGAAGCATTAGCGTCTTGGCGTGCCCTGAATTCAGAGCATCCAACAAGCTTCTACTCCGCCCTTGTTCTACATTCTTTCCTTAACTGGAAATACACTGCCACTCATGACACTTAACCTTAACTGCTATTATACGTTTTGGAAGGACAAGGGACTGGACGGGCTCTTAACTCAGAATATCCAACTAGCATATAGTCTGCCCTTGTTCTAAGATCTTTCCTGAACTGGGAACACACGGAGGCATTGGCCTCTTCGCCTTCAGAGTGTTTATAGGTTTTGGAAGCATAAGGGCCTTACCCTGCATTTTCCGTATTGCTTCCAACGTAATTAGCCTCTGCCTTTGTTCTAAGTTCGTTCCTTTACTGCGAACACAGTGCCGCTTATGAGACTACACCTTAGGAGCGATGATATGCTTTGGAAGCATAAGAGACTTGGCGTGCACTTTCCTTAACTGTGAACACACTGCCCCTTAGGAGACTTAACCTTAAGTGCGATTATACGTGTTGGAAGCACAAGGGACTGGACAGTCTCTTATCTCAGAATATCAAACTAGCATATAGTCTGCCCTTGTTCTAAGATCTTTCCTGAACTGGGAACACATGGCCACATCGACCACTTCGCCTTCAGAGCGTTTATAGGTTTTGGAAGCAAAAGGGCCTTAGCCTCTATTTTCCTTAGAGCTACCAACTTGCTTAGAGTCCGCCTTTGTTCTAAGTTCGTTCCTTAACTGCGAACACAGTGCCACTTATGAGACTACACCTTAGGAGCGATGATATGTTTTGGAAGCATAAGAGACTTGGCGTGCACTTCCTTAACTGGGAACACACTGCCACTTAGGAGTCTTTACCTTAAGTGCGATTATACGTTTTGGAAGCACAAGGGACTGGAAGGTACTTAACTCAGAGGATCCAACTAGCTTATAGTCTGCCCTTGTTCTAAGTTCTTTCCTGAACTGCGAACATACTGCCACTTATGAGACTTCACCTTAGGAGCGATGATACGTTTTGGAAACATAAGGACTTGGCGTGCACTTTTCTTAACTGGGAAAACACTGCCACTTCGGAGCCTTAACATTAAGTGCGAGTATACGTTTTGGAAGCACAAGGGACTGGACGGGCACTGAATTCAGAGTATCCTACTAGCTTATAGTCTGCCCTTGTTCTTAGTTCTTACCAGTACTGGGAACACACGTCCAGATCGGCCTCTTCGCCGTCAGAGCGTTTATAGGTTTTGCAAGCATAAGGGCCTTAGCCTGCATTTTCCCTAGCGCTTCCCACATACTTAGAGTCTGCCTTTGTTCTAAGTTCTTTCCTAAACTGCGAACACAATGCGATTTATGAGTCTTCACCTTAGAAGCGATGATCCGTTTTGGAAACATAAGGACTTGGCGTGCACTTTCCTTAACTGGGAAAACACTCCCACATAGGAGTCTTTACCTTAAGTGCGATTATACGTTTTGGAAGCACAAGGGACTAGACGGGCACATAACTCAGAGTATCCAACTAGCTTATTGTCTGCCTTTGTTCTAAGTTCTTTCCTGGACTTGGAACACACGGCCGCATGGGCCTCTTCGCCTTCAGAACGTTTAATGGTTTTGGAAGCATAAGGGCCTTCGCCTGCAATTTCCTTAGAGCTTCCAACTTGCTTAGAGTCCGCCTTTGTTCTAAGTGCCTTCCGGAACTGCGAACACACTGCTACTTATGAGACTTCACCTTAGGAGCGATGATACGTTTTTGAAGAATAAGGGACTTGGCGTGCACTTTCCTTAACTGGGAACACACTGCCACTTAGGAGACTTAACCTGAAGTGCGATTATACGTTTTGGAAGCACAAGGGACTGGACGGGCACTTAATTCAGAGTATCCAACTGAGTTATCGTCTGCCGTTGTACTACGTTCTTTCCTGAACTGGGAACACACGGCCCCATTGGCCTCTTCGCCTTCAGAGCGTTTATACGTTTTGGAAGCATATGGGCATTAGCCTGCACTTTCTTTCGAGCTTCCAACTTGCTTAGAGCCCACCTTGGTTCTAAGTTCTTTCCTGAACTGTGAACATACTACCACTTATGAGACTTCACCCTAGGAGCGATAATACGTTTTGGAAGCATAAGGGACTTGGTGGGCACTTCCCTCAGTGTATCCAACAGGCCTTTAGTGCGCCAAGGTTCTAACTTCTTTCCACAACTGGGAACACCAGGCCACATATGAATCTTCACTTCAGATCGAGTTTACGTTTGGAAAGCATAAGGGTCTTGGCGTGCATTTAGCTCTGTAAATGCAACTAGCTTATGGGGCGCCCATGTTCTAACTTCTTTCCACCACTGGGAACAATCTGCCATTTGTGAATCCTCCATTTAGGATCGCGTTTACTTTTTGGAAGCATTAGCGTCTTGGCGTGCCCTGAACTCAGAGCATCCAACAAGCTTCTACTCCGCCCTTGTTCTACATTCTTTCCTTAACTGGGAATACACTGCCACTCATGACACTTAACCTTAACTGCTATTATACGTTTTGTTAGCACAAGGGACTGGACGGGCTCTTGACTCAGAATATCCAACTAGCATATAGTCTGCCCTTGTTCTAAGATCTTTCCTGAACTGGGAACACATGGCCACATCGACCACTTCGCCTTCAGAGCGTTTATAGGTTTTGGAAGCAAAAGGGCCTTAGCCTCTATTTTACTTAGAGCGTCCAACTTGCTTAGAGTCTGCCTTTGTTCTAAGTTCGTTCCCTAACTGCGAACACAGTGCCACTTATGAGACTACACCTTAGGAGCGATGATATGTTTTGGAAGCATAGGAGACTTGGCTTGCACTTCCTTAACTGGGAACACACTGCCACTTAGGAGTCTTTACCTTAAGTGCGATTATACGTTTTGGAAGCACAAGGGACTGGAAGGGCACTTAACTCAGAGGATCCAAGTAGCTTATAGTCTGCCCTTGTTCTAAGTTCTTTCCTGAACTGCGAACATACTGCCACTTCTGAGACTTCACCTTAGGAGCGATGATACGTTTTGGAAACATAAGGACTTGGCGTGCACTTTTCTTAACTGGGAACACACTGCCACTTCGGAGCCTTAACATTAAGTGCGAGTATACGTTTTGGAAGCACAAGGGACTGGACGGGCACTTAATTCAGAGTATCCAACTAGCTTATAGTCTGCCCTTGTTCTTAGTTCTTTCCAGTACTGGGAACACACGTCCAGATCCGCCTCTTCGCCGTCAGAGCGTTTATAGGTTTTGCAAGCATAAGGGCCTTAGCCTGCATTTTCCCTAGCGCTTCCCACATACTTAGAGTCCGCCTTTGTTCTAAGTTCTTTCCTAAACTGCGAACACAATGCGATTTATGAGTCTTCACCTTAGAAGCGATGATCCGTTTTGGAAACATAAGGACTTGGCGTGCACTTTCCTTAACTGGGAAAACACTCCCACATAGGAGTCTTTACCTTAAGTGCGATTATACGTTTTGGAAGCACAAGGGACTAGACGGGCACATAACTCAGAGTATCCAACTAGCTTATTGTCTGCCTTTGTTCTAAGTTCTTTCCTGGACTTGGAACACACGGCCGCATGGGCCTCTTCGCCTTCAGAACGTTTAATGGTTTTGGAAGCATAAGGGCCTTCGCCTGCAATTTCCTTAGAGCTTCCAACTTGCTTAGAGTCCGCCTTTGTTCTAAGTGCCTTCCGGAACTGCGAACACACTGCTACTTATGAGACTTCACCTTAGGAGCGATGATACGTTTTTGAAGAATAAGGGACTTGGCGTGCACTTTCCTTAACTGGGAACACACTGCCACTTAGGAGACTTAACCTGAAGTGCGATTATACGTTTTGGAAGCACAAGGGACTGGACGGGCACTTAATTCAGAGTATCCAACTGAGTTATCGTCTGCCGTTGTACTACGTTCTTTCCTGAACTGGGAACACACGGCCCCATTGGCCTCTTCGCCTTCAGAGCGTTTATACGTTTTGGAAGCATATGGGCATTAGCCTGCACTTTCTTTCGAGCTTCCAACTTGCTTAGAGCCCACCTTGGTTCTAAGTTCTTTCCTGAACTGTGAACATACTACCACTTATGAGACTTCACCCTAGGAGCGATAATACGTTTTGGAAGCATAAGGGACTTGGTGGGCACTTCCCTCAGTGTATCCAACAGGCCTTTAGTGCGCCAAGGTTCTAACTTCTTTCCACAACTGGGAACACCAGGCCACATATGAATCTTCACTTCAGATCGAGTTTACGTTTTGGAAGCATAAGGGTCTTGGCGTGCATTTATCTCTGTAAATGCAACTAGCTTATAGGGCGCCCATGTTCTAACTTCTTTCCACCACTGGGAACACACTGCCATTTGTGAATCCTCCATTTAGGATCGCTTTTACGTTTTGGAAGCATTAGCGTCTTGGCGTGCCCTGAATTCAGAGCATCCAACAAGCTTCTACTCCGCCCTTGTTCTACATTCTTTCCTTAACTGGAAATACACTGCCACTCATGACACTTAACCTTAACTGCTATTATACGTTTTGGAAGCACAAGGGACTGGACGGGCTCTTAACTCAGAATATCCAACTAGCATATAGTCTGCCCTTGTTCTAAGATCTTTCCTGAACTGGGAACACACGGAGGCATTGGCCTCTTCGCCTTCAGAGTGTTTATAGGTTTTGGAAGCATAAGGGCCTTACCCTGCAATTTCCGTATTGCTTCCAACGTAATTAGCCTCTGCCTTTGTTCTAAGTTCGTTCCTTTACTGCGAACACAGTGCCGCTTATGAGACTACACCTTAGGAGCGATGATATGCTTTGGAAGCATAAGAGACTTGGCGTGCACTTTCCTTAACTGTGAACACACTGCCCCTTAGGAGACTTAACCTTAAGTGCGATTATACGTTTTGGAAGCACAAGGGACTGGACAGGCTCTTATCTCAGAATATCAAACTAGCATATAGTCTGCCCTTGTTCTAAGATCTTTCCTGAACTGGGAACACATGGCCACATCGACCACTTCGCCTTCAGAGCGTTTATAGGTTTTGGAAGCAAAAGGGCCTTAGCCTCTATTTTCCTTAGAGCTACCAACTTGCTTAGAGTCCGCCTTTGTTCTAAGTTCGTTCCTTAACTGCGAACACAGTGCCACTTATGAGACTACACCTTAGGAGCGATGATATGTTTTGGAAGCATAAGAGACTTGGCGTGCACTTCCTTAACTGGGAACACACTGCCACTTAGGAGTCTTTACCTTAAGTGCGATTATACGTTTTGGAAGCACAAGGGACTGGAAGGTACTTAACTCAGAGGATCCAACTAGCTTATAGTCTGCCCTTGTTCTAAGTTCTTTCCTGAACTGCGAACATACTGCCACTTATGAGACTTCACCTTAGGAGCGATGATACGTTTTGGAAACATAAGGACTTGGCGTGCACTTTTCTTAACTGGGAAAACACTGCCACTTCGGAGCCTTAACATTAAGTGCGAGTATACGTTTTGGAAGCACAAGGGACTGGACGGGCACTGAATTCAGAGTATCCTACTAGCTTATAGTCTGCCCTTGTTCTTAGTTCTTACCAGTACTGGGAACACACGTCCAGATCGGCCTCTTCGCCGTCAGAGCGTTTATAGGTTTTGCAAGCATAAGGGCCTTAGCCTGCATTTTCCCTAGCGCTTCCCACATACTTAGAGTCTGCCTTTGTTCTAAGTTCTTTCCTAAACTGCGAACACAATGCGATTTATGAGTCTTCACCTTAGAAGCGATGATCCGTTTTGGAAACATAAGGACTTGGCGTGCACTTTCCTTAACTGGGAAAACACTCCCACATAGGAGTCTTTACCTTAAGTGCGATTATACGTTTTGGAAGCACAAGGGACTAGACGGGCACATAACTCAGAGTATCCAACTAGCTTATTGTCTGCCTTTGTTCTAAGTTCTTTCCTGGACTTGGAACACACGGCCGCATGGGCCTCTTCGCCTTCAGAACGTTTAATGGTTTTGGAAGCATAAGGGCCTTCGCCTGCAATTTCCTTAGAGCTTCCAACTTGCTTAGAGTCCGCCTTTGTTCTAAGTGCCTTCCGGAACTGCGAACACACTGCTACTTATGAGACTTCACCTTAGGAGCGATGATACGTTTTTGAAGAATAAGGGACTTGGCGTGCACTTTCCTTAACTGGGAACACACTGCCACTTAGGAGACTTAACCTGAAGTGCGATTATACGTTTTGGAAGCACAAGGGACTGGACGGGCACTTAATTCAGAGTATCCAACTGAGTTATCGTCTGCCGTTGTACTACGTTCTTTCCTGAACTGGGAACACACGGCCCCATTGGCCTCTTCGCCTTCAGAGCGTTTATACGTTTTGGAAGCATATGGGCATTAGCCTGCACTTTCTTTCGAGCTTCCAACTTGCTTAGAGCCCACCTTGGTTCTAAGTTCTTTCCTGAACTGTGAACATACTACCACTTATGAGACTTCACCCTAGGAGCGATAATACGTTTTGGAAGCATAAGGGACTTGGTGGGCACTTCCCTCAGTGTATCCAACAGGCCTTTAGTGCGCCAAGGTTCTAACTTCTTTCCACAACTGGGAACACCAGGCCACATATGAATCTTCACTTCAGATCGAGTTTACGTTTGGAAAGCATAAGGGTCTTGGCGTGCATTTAGCTCTGTAAATGCAACTAGCTTATGGGGCGCCCATGTTCTAACTTCTTTCCACCACTGGGAACAATCTGCCATTTGTGAATCCTCCATTTAGGATCGCGTTTACTTTTTGGAAGCATTAGCGTCTTGGCGTGCCCTGAACTCAGAGCATCCAACAAGCTTCTACTCCGCCCTTGTTCTACATTCTTTCCTTAACTGGGAATACACTGCCACTCATGACACTTAACCTTAACTGCTATTATACGTTTTGTTAGCACAAGGGACTGGACGGGCTCTTGACTCAGAATATCCAACTAGCATATAGTCTGCCCTTGTTCTAAGATCTTTCCTGAACTGGGAACACATGGCCACATCGACCACTTCGCCTTCAGAGCGTTTATAGGTTTTGGAAGCAAAAGGGCCTTAGCCTCTATTTTACTTAGAGCGTCCAACTTGCTTAGAGTCTGCCTTTGTTCTAAGTTCGTTCCCTAACTGCGAACACAGTGCCACTTATGAGACTACACCTTAGGAGCGATGATATGTTTTGGAAGCATAGGAGACTTGGCTTGCACTTCCTTAACTGGGAACACACTGCCACTTAGGAGTCTTTACCTTAAGTGCGATTATACGTTTTGGAAGCACAAGGGACTGGAAGGGCAATTAACTCAGAGGATCCAACTAGCTTATAGTCTGCCCTTGTTCTAAGTTCTTTCCTGAACTGCGAACATACTGCCACTTCTGAGACTTCACCTTAGGAGCGATGATACGTTTTGGAAACATAAGGACTTGGCGTGCACTTTTCTTAACTGGGAACACACTGCCACTTCGGAGCCTTAACATTAAGTGCGAGTATACGTTTTGGAAGCACAAGGGACTGGACGGGCACTGAATTCAGAGTATCCAACTAGCTTATAGTCTGCCCTTGTTCTTAGTTCTTTCCAGTACTGGGAACACACGTCCAGATCCGCCTCTTCGCCGTCAGAGCGTTTATAGGTTTTGCAAGCATAAGGGCCTTAGCCTGCATTTTCCCTAGCGCTTCCCACATACTTAGAGTCCGCCTTTGTTCTAAGTTCTTTCCTAAACTGCGAACACAATGCGACTTATGAGTCTTCACCTTAGAAGCGATGATACGTTTTGGAAACATAAGGACTTGGCGTGCACTTTCCTTAACTGGGAACACACTCCCACATAGGAGTCATTACCTTAAGTGCGGTTATACGTTTTGGAAGCACAAGGGACTAGACCGGCACATAACTCAGAGTATCCAACTAGCTTATTGTCTGCCCTTGTTCTAAGTTCTTTCCTGGACTTGGAACACACGGCCGCATCGGACTCTTCGCCTTCAGAGCGTTTATAGGTTTTGGAAGCATAAGGGCCTTAGCCTGCACTTTCTTTAGAGCTTCCAACTTGCTTAGAGCCCACCTTGGTTCTAAGTTCTTTCCTGAACTGCGACCACACTGCTACTTATGAGACTTCACCTTAGGAGCGATGATACGTTTTTGAAGGATAAGGGACTTGGTGTGCACTTTCCTTAACTGGGAACACACTGCCACTTAGGAGACTTAACCTGAAGTGCGATTATACGTTTTGGAAGCACAAGGGACTGGACGGGCACTTAATTCAGAGTATCCAACTGAGTTATCTTCTGCCGTTGTACTACGTTCTTTCCTGAACTGGGAACACACGGCCCCATTGGCCTCTTCGCCTTCAGAGCGTTTATACATTTTGGAAGCATAAGGGCATTAGCCTGCACTTTCTTTAGAGCTTCCAACTTGCTTAGAGCCCACCTTGGTTCTAAGTTCTTTCCTGAACTGTGAACATACTACCACTTATGAGACTTCACCCTAGGAGCGATAATACGTTTTGGAAGCATAAGGGACTTGGTGAGCACTTCCCTCAGTGTATCCAACAGGCCTTTAGTGCGCCAAGGTTCTAACTTCTTTCCAGAACTGGGAACACCAGGCCACATATGAATCTTCACTTCAGATCGAGTTTACGTTTTGGAAACATAAGGGTCTTGGCGTGCATTTAGCTCTGTAAATGCAACTAGCATATAGGGCGCCCATGTTCTAACTTCTTTCCACCACTGGGAACACACTGCCATTTGTGAATCCTCCATTTAGGATCGCTTTTACGTTTTGGAAGCATTAGCGTCTTGGCGTGCCATGAATTCAGAGCATCCAACAAGCTTCTACTCCGCCCTTGTTCTACATTCTTTCCTTAACTGGAAATACACTGCCACTCATGACACTTAACCTTAACTGCTATTATACGTTTTGGAAGGACAAGGGACTGGACGGGCTCTTAACTCAGAATATCCAACTAGCATATAGTCTGCCCTTGTTCTAAGATCTTTCCTGAACTGGGAACACACGGAGGCATTGGCCTCTTCGCCTTCAGAGTGTTTATAGGTTTTGGAAGCATAAGGGCCTTACCCTGCATTTTCCGTATTGCTTCCAACGTAATTAGCCTCTGCCTTTGTTCTAAGTTCGTTCCTTTACTGCGAACACAGTGCCGCTTATGAGACTACACCTTAGGAGCGATGATATGCTTTGGAAGCATAAGAGACTTGGCGTGCACTTTCCTTAACTGTGAACACACTGCCCCTTAGGAGACTTAACCTTAAATGCGATTATACGTTTTGGAAGCACAAGGGACTGGACAGGCTCTTATCTCAGAATATCAAACTAGCATATAGTCTGCCCTTGTTCTAAGATCTTTCCTGAACTGGGAACACACGGAGGCATTGGCCTCTTCGCCTTCAGAGTGTTTATAGGTTTTGGAAGCAAAAGGGCCTTACCTTGCATTTTCCGTATTGCTTCCAACGTGCTAAGCGTCTGCGTTTGTTCTATGTTCGTTCCTTTACTGCGATCACAGTGCCACTTATGAGACTACACCTTAGGAGCGATGATAGGCTTTGGAAGCATAAGAGACTTGGCGTGCACTTTCCTTAACTGGGAACACACTGCCACTTAGGAGTCTTTACCTTAATTGCGATTATACGTTTTGGAAGAACAAGGGATTGGACGGGCACTTACCTCAGAGGATCCAACAGGCTTATAGTCTGCCCTTGTTCTAAGTTCTTTCCTGAACTGCGAACATACTGCCACTTATGAGACTTCACCTTAGGAGCGATGATACGTTTTGGAAACATAAGGACTTGGCGTGCACTTTTCTTAACTGGGAAAACACTGCCACTTCGGAGCCTTAACATTAAGTGCGAGTATACGTTTTGGAAGCACAAGGGACTGGACGGGCACTGAATTCAGAGTATCCTACTAGCTTATAGTCTGCCCTTGTTCTTAGTTCTTACCAGTACTGGGAACACACGTCCAGATCGGCCTCTTCGCCGTCAGAGCGTTTATAGGTTTGGCAAGCATAAGGGCCTTAGCCTGCATTTTCCCTAGCGCTTCCCACATACTTAGAGTCTGCCTTTGTTCTAAGTTCTTTCCTAAACTGCGAACACAATGCGATTTATGAGTCTTCACCTTAGAAGCGATGATCAGTTTTGGAAACATAAGGACTTGGCGTGCACTTTCCTTAACTGGGAAAACACTCCCACATAGGAGTCTTTACCTTAAGTGCGATTATACGTTTTGGAAGCACAAGGGACTAGACGGGCACATAACTCAGAGTATCCAACTAGCTTATTGTCTGCCTTTGTTCTAAGTTCTTTCCTGGACTTGGAACACACGGCCGCATGGGCCTCTTCGCCTTCAGAACGTTTAATGGTTTTGGAAGCATAAGGGCCTTCGCCTGCAATTTCCTTAGAGCTTCCAACTTGCTTAGAGTCCGCCTTTGTTCTAAGTGCCTTCCGGAACTGCGAACACACTGCTACTTATGAGACTTCACCTTAGGAGCGATGATACGTTTTTGAAGAATAAGGGACTTGGCGTGCACTTTCCTTAACTGGGAACACACTGCCACTTAGGAGACTTAACCTGAAGTGCGATTATACGTTTTGGAAGCACAAGGGACTGGACGGGCACTTAATTCAGAGTATCCAACTGAGTTATCGTCTGCCGTTGTACTACGTTCTTTCCTGAACTGGGAACACACGGCCCCATTGGCCTCTTCGCCTTCAGAGCGTTTATACGTTTTGGAAGCATATGGGCATTAGCCTGCACTTTCTTTCGAGCTTCCAACTTGCTTAGAGCCCACCTTGGTTCTAAGTTCTTTCCTGAACTGTGAACATACTACCACTTATGAGACTTCACCCTAGGAGCGATAATACGTTTTGGAAGCATAAGGGACTTGGTGGGCACTTCCCTCAGTGTATCCAACAGGCCTTTAGTGCGCCAAGGTTCTAACTTCTTTCCACAACTGGGAACACCAGGCCACATATGAATCTTCACTTCAGATCGAGTTTACGTTTTGGAAGCATAAGGGTCTTGGCGTGCATTTATCTCTGTAAATGCAACTAGCTTATAGGGCGCCCATGTTCTAACTTCTTTCCACCACTGGGAACACACTGCCATTTGTGAATCCTCCATTTAGGATCGCTTTTACGTTTTGGAAGCATTAGCGTCTTGGCGTGCCCTGAATTCAGAGCATCCAACAAGCTTCTACTCCGCCCTTGTTCTACATTCTTTCCTTAACTGGAAATACACTGCCACTCATGACACTTAACCTTAACTGCTATTATACGTTTTGGAAGGACAAGGGACTGGACGGGCTCTTAACTCAGAATATCCAACTAGCATATAGTCTGCCCTTGTTCTAAGATCTTTCCTGAACTGGGAACACACGGAGGCATTGGCCTCTTCGCCTTCAGAGTGTTTATAGGTTTTGGAAGCATAAGGGCCTTACCCTGCATTTTCCGTATTGCTTCCAACGTAATTAGCCTCTGCCTTTGTTCTAAGTTCGTTCCTTTACTGCGAACACAGTGCCGCTTATGAGACTACACCTTAGGAGCGATGATATGCTTTGGAAGCATAAGAGACTTGGCGTGCACTTTCCTTAACTGTGAACACACTGCCCCTTAGGAGACTTAACCTTAAGTGCGATTATACGTGTTGGAAGCACAAGGGACTGGACAGTCTCTTATCTCAGAATATCAAACTAGCATATAGTCTGCCCTTGTTCTAAGATCTTTCCTGAACTGGGAACACATGGCCACATCGACCACTTCGCCTTCAGAGCGTTTATAGGTTTTGGAAGCAAAAGGGCCTTAGCCTCTATTTTCCTTAGAGCTACCAACTTGCTTAGAGTCCGCCTTTGTTCTAAGTTCGTTCCTTAACTGCGAACACAGTGCCACTTATGAGACTACACCTTAGGAGCGATGATATGTTTTGGAAGCATAAGAGACTTGGCGTGCACTTCCTTAACTGGGAACACACTGCCACTTAGGAGTCTTTACCTTAAGTGCGATTATACGTTTTGGAAGCACAAGGGACTGGAAGGTACTTAACTCAGAGGATCCAACTAGCTTATAGTCTGCCCTTGTTCTAAGTTCTTTCCTGAACTGCGAACATACTGCCACTTATGAGACTTCACCTTAGGAGCGATGATACGTTTTGGAAACATAAGGACTTGGCGTGCACTTTTCTTAACTGGGAAAACACTGCCACTTCGGAGCCTTAACATTAAGTGCGAGTATACGTTTTGGAAGCACAAGGGACTGGACGGGCACTGAATTCAGAGTATCCTACTAGCTTATAGTCTGCCCTTGTTCTTAGTTCTTACCAGTACTGGGAACACACGTCCAGATCGGCCTCTTCGCCGTCAGAGCGTTTATAGGTTTGGCAAGCATAAGGGCCTTAGCCTGCATTTTCCCTAGCGCTTCCCACATACTTAGAGTCTGCCTTTGTTCTAAGTTCTTTCCTAAACTGCGAACACAATGCGATTTATGAGTCTTCACCTTAGAAGCGATGATCCGTTTTGGAAACATAAGGACTTGGCGTGCACTTTCCTTAACTGGGAAAACACTCCCACATAGGAGTCTTTACCTTAAGTGCGATTATACGTTTTGGAAGCACAAGGGACTAGACGGGCACATAACTCAGAGTATCCAACTAGCTTATTGTCTGCCTTTGTTCTAAGTTCTTTCCTGGACTTGGAACACACGGCCGCATGGGCCTCTTCGCCTTCAGAACGTTTAATGGTTTTGGAAGCATAAGGGCCTTCGCCTGCAATTTCCTTAGAGCTTCCAACTTGCTTAGAGTCCGCCTTTGTTCTAAGTGCCTTCCGGAACTGCGAACACACTGCTACTTATGAGACTTCACCTTAGGAGCGATGATACGTTTTTGAAGAATAAGGGACTTGGCGTGCACTTTCCTTAACTGGGAACACACTGCCACTTAGGAGACTTAACCTGAAGTGCGATTATACGTTTTGGAAGCACAAGGGACTGGACGGGCACTTAATTCAGAGTATCCAACTGAGTTATCGTCTGCCGTTGTACTACGTTCTTTCCTGAACTGGGAACACACGGCCCCATTGGCCTCTTCGCCTTCAGAGCGTTTATACGTTTTGGAAGCATATGGGCATTAGCCTGCACTTTCTTTCGAGCTTCCAACTTGCTTAGAGCCCACCTTGGTTCTAAGTTCTTTCCTGAACTGTGAACATACTACCACTTATGAGACTTCACCCTAGGAGCGATAATACGTTTTGGAAGCATAAGGGACTTGGTGGGCACTTCCCTCAGTGTATCCAACAGGCCTTTAGTGCGCCAAGGTTCTAACTTCTTTCCACAACTGGGAACACCAGGCCACATATGAATCTTCACTTCAGATCGAGTTTACGTTTGGAAAGCATAAGGGTCTTGGCGTGCATTTAGCTCTGTAAATGCAACTAGCTTATGGGGCGCCCATGTTCTAACTTCTTTCCACCACTGGGAACAATCTGCCATTTGTGAATCCTCCATTTAGGATCGCGTTTACTTTTTGGAAGCATTAGCGTCTTGGCGTGCCCTGAACTCAGAGCATCCAACAAGCTTCTACTCCGCCCTTGTTCTACATTCTTTCCTTAACTGGGAATACACTGCCACTCATGACACTTAACCTTAACTGCTATTATACGTTTTGTTAGCACAAGGGACTGGACGGGCTCTTGACTCAGAATATCCAACTAGCATATAGTCTGCCCTTGTTCTAAGATCTTTCCTGAACTGGGAACACATGGCCACATCGACCACTTCGCCTTCAGAGCGTTTATAGGTTTTGGAAGCAAAAGGGCCTTAGCCTCTATTTTACTTAGAGCGTCCAACTTGCTTAGAGTCTGCCTTTGTTCTAAGTTCGTTCCCTAACTGCGAACACAGTGCCACTTATGAGACTACACCTTAGGAGCGATGATATGTTTTGGAAGCATAGGAGACTTGGCTTGCACTTCCTTAACTGGGAACACACTGCCACTTAGGAGTCTTTACCTTAAGTGCGATTATACGTTTTGGAAGCACAAGGGACTGGAAGGGCACTTAACTCAGAGGATCCAAGTAGCTTATAGTCTGCCCTTGTTCTAAGTTCTTTCCTGAACTGCGAACATACTGCCACTTCTGAGACTTCACCTTAGGAGCGATGATACGTTTTGGAAACATAAGGACTTGGCGTGCACTTTTCTTAACTGGGAACACACTGCCACTTCGGAGCCTTAACATTAAGTGCGAGTATACGTTTTGGAAGCACAAGGGACTGGACGGGCACTTAATTCAGAGTATCCAACTAGCTTATAGTCTGCCCTTGTTCTTAGTTCTTTCCAGTACTGGGAACACACGTCCAGATCCGCCTCTTCGCCGTCAGAGCGTTTATAGGTTTTGCAAGCATAAGGGCCTTAGCCTGCATTTTCCCTAGCGCTTCCCACATACTTAGAGTCCGCCTTTGTTCTAAGTTCTTTCCTAAACTGCGAACACAATGCGATTTATGAGTCTTCACCTTAGAAGCGATGATCCGTTTTGGAAACATAAGGACTTGGCGTGCACTTTCCTTAACTGGGAAAACACTCCCACATAGGAGTCTTTACCTTAAGTGCGATTATACGTTTTGGAAGCACAAGGGACTAGACGGGCACATAACTCAGAGTATCCAACTAGCTTATTGTCTGCCTTTGTTCTAAGTTCTTTCCTGGACTTGGAACACACGGCCGCATGGGCCTCTTCGCCTTCAGAACGTTTAATGGTTTTGGAAGCATAAGGGCCTTCGCCTGCAATTTCCTTAGAGCTTCCAACTTGCTTAGAGTCCGCCTTTGTTCTAAGTGCCTTCCGGAACTGCGAACACACTGCTACTTATGAGACTTCACCTTAGGAGCGATGATACTTTTTTGAAGAATAAGGGATTGGCGTGCACTTTCCTTAACTGGGAACACACTGCCACTTAGGAGACTTAACCTGAAGTGCGATTATACGTTTTGGAAGCACAAGGGACTGGACGGGCACTTAATTCAGAGTATCCAACTGAGTTATCGTCTGCCGTTGTACTACGTTCTTTCCTGAACTGGGAACACACGGCCCCATTGGCCTCTTCGCCTTCAGAGCGTTTATACGTTTTGGAAGCATAAGGGCATTAGCCTGCACTTTCTTTAGAGCTTCCAACTTTCTTAGAGCCCACCTTGGTTCTAAGTTCTTTCCTGAACTGTGAACATACTACCACTTATGAGACTTCACCCTAGGAGCGATAATACGTTTTGGAAGCATAAGGGACTTGGTGGGCACTTCCCTCAGTGTATCCAACAGGCCTTTAGTGCGCCAAGGTTCTAACTTCTTTCCACAACTGGGAACACCAGGCCACATATGAATCTTCACTTCAGATCGAGTTTACGTTTTGGAAGCATAAGGGTCTTGGCGTGCATTTATCTCTGTAAATGCAACTAGCTTATAGGGCGCCCATGTTCTAACTTCTTTCCACCACTGGGAACACACTGCCATTTGTGAATCCTCCATTTAGGATCGCTTTTACGTTTTGGAAGCATTAGCGTCTTGGCGTGCCCTGAATTCAGAGCATCCAACAAGCTTCTACTCCGCCCTTGTTCTACATTCTTTCCTTAACTGGAAATACACTGCCACTCATGACACTTAACCTTAACTGCTATTATACGTTTTGGAAGCACAAGGGACTGGACGGGCTCTTAACTCAGAATATCCAACTAGCATATAGTCTGCCCTTGTTCTAAGATCTTTCCTGAACTGGGAACACACGGAGGCATTGGCCTCTTCGCCTTCAGAGTGTTTATAGGTTTTGGAAGCATAAGGGCCTTACCCTGCAATTTCCGTATTGCTTCCAACGTAATTAGCCTCTGCCTTTGTTCTAAGTTCGTTCCTTTACTGCGAACACAGTGCCGCTTATGAGACTACACCTTAGGAGCGATGATATGCTTTGGAAGCATAAGAGACTTGGCGTGCACTTTCCTTAACTGGGAACACACTGCCCCTTAGGAGACTTAACCTTAAGTGCGATTATACGTTTTGGAAGCACAAGGGACTGGACAGGCTCTTATCTCAGAATATCAAACTAGCATATAGTCTGCCCTTGTTCTAAGATCTTTCCTGAACTGGGAACACATGGCCACATCGACCACTTCGCCTTCAGAGCGTTTATAGGTTTTGGAAGCAAAAGGGCCTTAGCCTCTATTTTCCTTAGAGCTACCAACTTGCTTAGAGTCCGCCTTTGTTCTAAGTTCGTTCCTTAACTGCGAACACAGTGCCACTTATGAGACTACACCTTAGGAGCGATGATATGTTTTGGAAGCATAAGAGACTTGGCGTGCACTTCCTTAACTGGGAACACACTGCCACTTAGGAGTCTTTACCTTAAGTGCGATTATACGTTTTGGAAGCACAAGGGACTGGAAGGTACTTAACTCAGAGGATCCAACTAGCTTATAGTCTGCCCTTGTTCTAAGTTCTTTCCTGAACTGCGAACATACTGCCACTTATGAGACTTCACCTTAGGAGCGATGATACGTTTTGGAAACATAAGGACTTGGCGTGCACTTTTCTTAACTGGGAAAACACTGCCACTTCGGAGCCTTAACATTAAGTGCGAGTATACGTTTTGGAAGCACAAGGGACTGGACGGGCACTGAATTCAGAGTATCCTACTAGCTTATAGTCTGCCCTTGTTCTTAGTTCTTACCAGTACTGGGAACACACGTCCAGATCGGCCTCTTCGCCGTCAGAGCGTTTATAGGTTTGGCAAGCATAAGGGCCTTAGCCTGCATTTTCCCTAGCGCTTCCCACATACTTAGAGTCTGCCTTTGTTCTAAGTTCTTTCCTAAACTGCGAACACAATGCGATTTATGAGTCTTCACCTTAGAAGCGATGATCCGTTTTGGAAACATAAGGACTTGGCGTGCACTTTCCTTAACTGGGAAAACACTCCCACATAGGAGTCTTTACCTTAAGTGCGATTATACGTTTTGGAAGCACAAGGGACTAGACGGGCACATAACTCAGAGTATCCAACTAGCTTATTGTCTGCCTTTGTTCTAAGTTCTTTCCTGGACTTGGAACACACGGCCGCATGGGCCTCTTCGCCTTCAGAACGTTTAATGGTTTTGGAAGCATAAGGGCCTTCGCCTGCAATTTCCTTAGAGCTTCCAACTTGCTTAGAGTCCGCCTTTGTTCTAAGTGCCTTCCGGAACTGCGAACACACTGCTACTTATGAGACTTCACCTTAGGAGCGATGATACGTTTTTGAAGAATAAGGGACTTGGCGTGCACTTTCCTTAACTGGGAACACACTGCC
>NW_025721475.1:0-51726 GCF_922984935.1 Meles meles
AATAGAGCTTCCCTATGACCCTGCAATTACACTGATGGGTATTTACCCCAAAGATACAGATGGAGTGAAAAGAAGAGCCATCTGTTCCCCAATGTTTATTGCAGCAATGGCCATGGTCGCCAAATTGTGGAAAGAACCAAGATGCCCTTCAACGGATGAATGGATAAGGAAGATGTGGTACATATACACAATGGAGTATTATGCCTCCACCAGAAAGGATGAATACCCAACTTTTGTAGCAACATGGAGGGGACTCGAAGAGATTATCCTGAGTGAAATAAGTCAAGCAGAGAAAGTCAAATATCATATGGTCTCCCTTATTTGTGGAGCATAACAAAGAACACGGAGGACATGGGGAGATGGAGAGGAGAGGGAGTTGAGGGAAACTGGAAGGGGAGATGAACCATGAGAGACTATAGACTCTGAAAAACAACCTGAGTGTTTTGGAAGGGAGGGGGTTGGGAGGTTGAGGAACAAGGTTGTGGTAATAGGGAGGGCACGTACTGCATGGAGCACTGGGTGTGGTGCAAAAACAGTGAACACTGTTTTGCTGAAAATAAACAAATAAAAAAAAAAGAAAATTGTACTCTTAGACCCCGTCATCTATATCACTCATCCCTCCATCCACTTCCACTCTGGTAACCACAGAGGCGGTTTTTGTTTTGTATCTTCTTTCTCCTTTATTTATGTATGTTTGTTTCCTAAATTCCATGGAAGAGTGACATCCAAAGGCCTTTGTCTTTCTCTGACTGACTGATTTCACTTAGGATAGTATTCTCTAGCTCCATCCATGTGTCTGCAAATGGCAAGATTTCATTTTTTATGGCTGAGTAATTTCCCACTGTGTGTGTGTGTGTGTGTGTGTATTTATCATCTCATTTATCAAGTTTTCAAGAAATACTTGGATTGTTCCATATTGTAATATTTTAATTAATGTTGCAAGAAACATAGGGGCACATGTATCCTTTTGAGTTACTGTTCTCATATTCGTCGGGTAATCACCCGGTAGTGTGATTGCTGGATTATAAGGTAGTTCTAATATTTAACGTTTTGAGGAACAGTGATAATGTTTTCCACAAGGACTGCAGCAGCTAGCATTCCCACCACAGTGCAAGAGGGTTCCCTATTACCCACATCCTCCCAACATTTGTTTTCTTGTGCTGGTGCTGTTAGCCATTCTGATAATATGAGGTAATATCTCATGAACCTTTTCATTTGAATTTTCCTGTTGATGGCTGATGTGAACATCTTCTCACGTGACTGTTGGCCATCTGTATGTCTTCTTTGGAGCAATGTCTGTTCATGTCTTCTGTCTATTTTTTAATTGGATTTTTTGTTTTTTGGTTGTTGCGTTGTATCAGTTCTACATATTTTGGACACTACCCCTTTATTGCACATGATATTTGCAAACATCTTCTCCTATTAAGTACGTTGTATTCTATTTATTACATTTTCATTGCTGTTCTGCTGTGCGGTAAGTTTTTATATTGATGGAACTCTAGTAGTTTATTTTTGCTTTTGTTTCCTTTGCCTTAGGAGGCGTGTCTATTAAATGTATGGTTCATGTCAGAGAAGTTACTGTTTGTGCCCTCTTGTAGGACTTTTATGATTTAAGGTCTCACATTGAGGTCTTGAAACTGTTTTGAGTTTATTTGTCCATATGGTGTAAGAAAGCAGTCTAACTTCATTGTTTTTTGCATAGCTGTTCAGTCTTCCCAACACCATTTGTTGTAGAGACTGTCCTCTTCCCTTTTAATACTTTTGCCTGTTTTGCAGAAGATTAATTGGGCACGTGATTGTGGGTTGATGTCTGAGCTTCTATTCCATTTCCTTGGTCACTGTGTGCATTTTTTTTTTTTTTGCCAGTCCCATACTGTGAGGATGAATGCAGCTTTGTAGTATAATATGGAATATGGAATTGTGACGCCTCCAGCTTTGTTTTTCTTCATAACATTGTGCTGGTTGTTCAGTATCTTTTGTGATTCCATACAAATTGTTAGTGTAGTTTATTTGAGTTCTTTCATTTTTTATTTGAATTCAATGAGCCAACTTATCATACATCATTATTTTCAGATGTAGTGTTAAATAATATATCAGATGTGTATTGTATCACGTGCCCTCCTTAATGCCCATCACCCCAGTTACCCCCCCACCCCCCATCCAGCAACCCTCAGTTGGTTGCTATAGTTAAGAGTCTATCATGGTTTTTTCCCCATCTCTGATGACTTCCCATTCTGTTTCCCCTTCCTTTGCCTACGGTTCTCTGCCCTGTTTCTGATATTTCACATAGGAGTGAAACCCTATGATAATTGTGTTTCTTTCACGGACATATTTTACTCAGCATAATATCTTCCAGACCCATCCAGGTTGATGTGATGGTAAGTATTCATCCTTTCTGATGGCTGAGGAATATTCCATTGAATATAGGAACCACATCTTCTTTATCCATTCCTCTGTCCATAGATATCTGGGTTCTTCCCATAGTTTATCTAGAGTGGATATTGTTGCAATGAACACTGGGGTGCAGGTGCCAGTTCTTTCCCCTACATCTCTATTTTTGTGGTAAAAGCCCTGTAGTGCAATTGCTGTGTTTTAGGGTAACTTTATTTTAACTTCTTGAGGAAACCCCGTACTGTTTTCCAGAGTGGATATAACAGTCTGCATTCCAACCAGGAGTGTAGGAGGGTTCTCCATTCTCTGCATCCTCACCAATATTTGTGGTTTCATGTCCTGTTAACTTTAGACATTCTGCCTGGTGTGATAGGACACCTCAGTGTGGTTTAGATTTGCCTTTCCCAGAAGCCATGTGATAGAGAACATTTATGTATATATCTGTTGGTCACATGCGTGTCATCATTGGAGAAATATCTGTTCATATTTTCGCCCATGTCTAGACCTTCCGTTTGATTAAGGCCCAGAAGCCTAGAAGATACAATCAGCCAGAACTGTGGAGATTTTCACAAGGTCTGAGATACAATGGAGATTTAGGGTGTGTATCAAGCTCAGGGATTGTCTTCAGAGGGTGGATGGAAGTGTAGGTTCACTGACATTGTCTCAGGTTTGCATTCAGATGTCTCATGCTCTGAATCCAGTCTGGAGTAAAAAAAAGGAGTTTCTTTTTGTGTGGCGGGCTGATCCTCTGGTTTTGCTGAAGTGTTCCCAATACCCGGGGCTTGGGATCCACGCCTCTACAGATGGACCTCTCAGAACTCCAAATAGGGTTAGGGTTAGGACCTAGGAAAATGGAAGGTCTGAATTGCCAACCGTTTGGTGAGCGTCCTGGAGGGCTGAGTTGAGGACATGGGTCAGGGTGAGTGTCCGGCTCAGGGTTTCAATCCATGAGCCCTTGAATGTGGGAATTCACTGGGATGGAAACAGATGGGCCTTCATATCTATACTGACCTATATACTTACTGGAGTCCATTATGGAAACATTTCCATCTGGGTGTGAGGCTGAGTCCTGTGGTATTGCTCAGGCATCCCCAAATCCTAGGGCTTTGGAGCCCACCCTTAAGGGACGGATACATGAGAACCCAAGCTAAGGATAGAGTTAGGGCCAAAGGACATTGCAGGCCCAAACAGCTGACAGTGTGTGTGGTTCCTAGAGGCTGGAATGAAGGATGAGTGTTCTGGTTCTGGTCAGGCACAGGGTTTGTGACCTAGAGGCCACTGAAATTGGGGGTTTGCTGGTATAGGCTCAGATGGACAGGCATTTTATCCTGCTTTGAATACTTTCTAGAGGTCTACATGGCACGATTTCCTCCTGTGTGTTAGGATGAGTCCTGTGGTATGGCTAAGGTGACCCCAGTCCGTGGGGTAGGGAGCCAGGCCCCTAGGAATTGAATGCTCAGAACACAAACTAAGATTCAGTTAGGGGTTAGGAGCATGGCAGGCCCAATCTGATGGTGGTCTGGCAAGCTATCCAGAGGGCTGAGTACAGAGGGATGGATAGAGTAAGTGTCAGGTTCAGGTTTGTGTCCAGCTGCTGACTCTGGGTGAACTCAGTGGTGCGTGGCAGATTTCTCCTGCTCAGAATCCTTTGCAGAGTTCCAAATGGTATGGTTTCCTTCTGGGTGGCAGGCAGAGATCTCAAATATTGCTCAGGGGTCCCCATCCATGGGACTTGGGCTCCAGTCCTCTGGGGACAGAGCATGAAACCCCAACCTGGGGTTAGGGCTAGGTCCCAGCAACATGACAGGCCTGACTTGCTGGCGCTGTGCAGAGCTCTCATGGGGACTGAGTAGAGAACATGGGTCAGTCTGAGTCAGGCTCCGGGTTGGTGGCCATGGGGGGAAAGGCAGATTTCTCCTGCTCTCAGTCCTTGGCAGAGTTCCAATTCTACTGTTTCCTTCTGGGTTGAAGACAGAGTCCTCTGGCATTTCTCAGGGGTCCCACATATGTGGGGCTTTGGTACCTGTATTCTTGGGACACAAGACAGAAAATGTACTAAGTTTTGGTTAGGGCTGAGGGTCATGTCAGTCTCAATAGGCCACCCTGAGAGGAGTGACCTGGGGAGCAGAGTTGAGGATGTGGGTCAGTGTGAGTGTTAAGATCCAGGTGTGAACGGGGGGTGCTGAAAGTGGGATAGCCTCAGGGGGCCAAGAAATATTCTGGTATAGTTCAGGTGTAACCCATCAGCGGAGCTTTGGTGTCAATCATCAGAGGACAGAAGACTGAAAACACAACCTAGGGCTTGGAAAAGAGCACAGGGGCATGGCTGGCCTGATCTGCTGGTGCTGAGGCTAGATGTCTGGGGTACTGAGTTGGGGGCCATGGTCAGGTGGTGCATTACGACCTGGGTTTGTGCCTGGGGGGTGGCCGAAGGTGGAGGTGGCTTCAGGGAGCATGAAGATTTCTCCCGTTCCGATGGTTCTGTGCAGCTCCAAACAGAACGGTTTCCTCCTGGGTGGCAGACAGAGTACTGGGTTGTGGCTCAGGGGTCCAAATATGGAGGAATTGGGGGACCAGCCTCTGGGGATGAAGACTGAAAATGCAACCTAGGGTTAAGGTTAGGGTCAGGGGCATGGCAGGCCCAATTTGCTGGCACTGAGATGGGATCCCAGGGGGCTGAATTGAGGGCAGAGGTCCGGTGGCATGAGAGGGACCAGGTTTGTGGCCAGCGGACCGCTGAAGGAGGGGGTTGTGCTCAGGGAGGCATGCAGTTTCTCCCACTCTGAGTGTTCTACTCAGTTTCAAATGGCACGGTTTCCTCCTGGGTGGTAGGCAGGCTGAGTGCCAGCCTCCGCATTTGTGGCCCAATAGTGCGCAGAGGGTGGGGGATAGCCTCAGGTGAACCATGCAGGTTTCTCCCGCTCTGAGGATTCGACACAGCTCCAAACAGCATGGTTTCCTCCTGCATGGTGGACAGAGTCCTGGGGTGTCACTCAGGATTCTTTAATCTTGGGGTCTTGGGATCAGGACTCTTGGGGATGATACCTGAAAACCGAAATTAGGGATAGGGTTAAGGCCTAGGGCCATGGTAGACCTGATATGCCAGTGCTGAGGCAGGTGCCCTGGTGCGCTGAGTTGAGGTCGGGTGTCAGACGGGGCCTTAGCCTCTAGGTGTGTGTCCAGACGTTCGCATAACCTGGGGGTGACTTCAGGGGTGCATGGAAGTTTCTCCAGCTCTGAGGGTTCAGCGCAGCTCCAAACAGCACAGCGGTGCCAGGTGCCCAGGCAGATTCCCAGCATGAGTATCAGGCATCCTCAATCCTTGTGACGCAGTATGTGGTCTATTCTGGAGAAGGTTCCATGTGCACTTGAGAAGAATGAGTATTCTGTTGTTTTAGGGTGGAATGTTCTGTATATGTCTATGAGGTCCATCTGGTCCAATGTTTCATTCAATGCTCTTATTTCTTTTTTAATTTTCTGCTTCGATGATCTGTCTATTTCTGAGAGAGGCATATGAAGATCTCCTACTATTATTGTATTCATATCAATATGACTTTTTATCTTGATTAATAGTTTTGTTATGGAATTGGGTGCTCCCATATTGGGGGCATAGATATTCACAATTGTTAGATCATCTTGGCGGATAGTCCCTTTAAGAATTATGGAGTGTCCTTCTGTATCTCTGACTACAGTCTTTAGTTTAAAATCTAATTTATCTGATATGAGAATCGCTACCCCGGCCTTCTTTTGAGGCCCATTGGCATGAAAGATGCTTCTCCATCCGTTCACTTTCAGTCTGGGTGTATCCTTAGGTTCAAAATGGGTCTCTTGTAGACAACATATGGATGGGTCCTGTCGTTTTATCCAATCTGCAACCCTGTGTCGTTTTATGGGCGCATTTAGGCCATTCACATTGAGAGTGATTATTGAGAGATAGGTTTTGATTCATGTCATGTTGCCTTTGAAGTCTTTCTGTCTGTAGATTGTTTCTATATTTCTGTTCAATGATATTCTTAGGATTTTTTCTCTTTTATAGGACCCCCCTTAATATTTCCTGCAGTGTCGGCTTGGTGGTTGCATAGTCTTTTAAGCCTTGCCGGTCTTGGAAACTCTTTATCTCTCCATCCATTTTAAATGTCAGTCTTGCTGGATAGAGTATTCTTGGTTGCATGTTCTTCTCATTTAGTACTCTGAATATATTTTGCCAGCCCTTCCTGGCTTGCCAGGTCTCTGTGAAAAGGTCTGACGTTATTCTAATGGGCTTGGATGCCCACTCTCACCACTCTTGTTCAACATAGTATTAGAAGTCCTAGCAACGGCAATCAAACAACAAAGAGAAATAAAAGGTATCCAAATTGGCAAGGAAGAAGTCAAACTCTCTCTCTTCGCAGATGACATGATTTTTTATATGGAAAACCCCAAAGAGTCCACCCCCAAACTACTAGAACTCATACAGCAATTCAGTAACGTGGCAGGATACAAAGTCAATGTACAGAAATCAGTGGCTTTCTTATACACTAACAATGAAAATACAGAAAGGGAAATTAGAGAATCGATTCCATTTACTATAGCATCAAGAACCATAAGATACCTGGGAATAAACCTAACCAAAGAGGTAAAGGACTTGTACTTGAGGAACTACAGAACACTCATGACAGAAATTGAAGAAGACCCAAAAAGATGGAAGACAATTCCATGCTCTTGGATTGGAAGAATAAACATTGTTAAATGTTTATACTGCCTAGAGCAATCTATACTTGTAATGCCATTCCGATCAAAATTCCACCGGTGTTTTTCAAAGAGCTGGAGCAAATAATCCTAAATTTTGTATGGAATCAGAAGAGATCCCGAATTGCTAAGGAAATGTTGAAAAACAAAAACAAAACTGGCGGCATCACGTTACCCGATTTCAAGCTTTAATACAAAGCTGTGATCACCAAGACAGCGTGGTCCTGGCATAAAAACAGACACATAGACCAGTGGAACAGAGTGGAGAGCCCAGATATGGACCCTCAACTCCACGGTGAAATAATCTTCGACAAAACAGGAAAAAATATTCAATGGAAAAAAAGACAGTCTCTTCAATCAATGGTGCTGGGAAAACTGGACAGCTATATGTAGAATAATGAAACTCAACCATTCTCTTACACTCGAAATGGATAAAAGACCTCATCATGAGACAGGAATCCATCAGAATCCTAGAGGAGAACATAGGCAGTAACCTCTTCGATAGCAGCCACAGCAACTTCTTTCAAGATATGTCTCCAAAGGCCAAGGAAACAAAAGCGAAAATGAACTTTTGGCACTTCATCAAGATCAAAAGCTTCTGCACAGCAAAGGAAACAGTCCACCAAACAAAAAGGCAACCCACGGAATGGGAGAAGATATTTGCAAATGACAGTACAGACAAAAGGTTGAGATCCAGGATCTATAAAGAACTTCTCAAACTCAACACACACAAAACAGATAATCATATCCAAAAATGGGCAGAAGATATGAACAGACCCTTCTCCAACGAAGACATACAAATGGCTATCAGACGCATGAAAAAAATGTTCATCATCACTAGCCATCAGGGAGATTCAAATTAAAACCACATTGAGGGGCACCTGGGTGGCTCAGTGGGTTAAAGCCTCTGCCTTCAGCTCGGGTCGTGATCCCAGGATCCTGGGATACAGCCCCACATTGGGCTCTCTGCTCGGCGGGGAGCCTACTTCTCTCTCTCTCTCTCTGCCTGCTTGTGATCTCTGCCTGTCAAATAAATAAATAAAATCTTTAAAAAAAAAACCACATTGAGATACCACCTGACACCAGTTAGAATGGCCAAAATTAGCAAGACAGGAAACAACGTGTGTTGGAGAGGATGTGGAGAAAGGGGAACCCTCTTACACTGTTGGTGGGAATGCAAGTTAGTGCAGCCACTTTGGAGAACAGTGTGGAGATGCCTCAAGAAATTAAGAATAGAGCTTCCCTTTGACCCTGCAATTGCACTGATGGGTATTTACCCCAAAGATAGAGATGTAGTGAAAAGAAGGGCCATCTGTACCCCAATGTTTATTGTAGCAATGGTTATGCTCACCAAACTGTGGAAAGAACCAAGATGCCCTTCAACGGATGAATGGATAAGGAAGATGTGGTACATATACACAATGGAGTATTATGCCTCCATCAGAAAGGATGAATACCCAACTTTTGTAGCAACATGGACGGGACTGGAAGAAATTATGCTAAGCGAAATAAGTCAAGCAGAGAGAGAGTCATGTATCATATGGTCTCACTTATTTGTGGAACATAGCAAATAACACGGAGGACATAGGGAGATGGAGAGGAGAGGGAGTTGAGAGAAACTGGAAGGGGAGATGAACTATGAGAGACTATGGACTCTGAAAAACAACCAGAGGGTTTTGGAGGGGCAGGGTGGGGTGGGAGTTTGAGGAATCAGGTTGTGGGTAATAGGGAGGGCACGTACTGCATGGAGCACTGGGTGTGATGCCAAAACAATGAACACTGTTATGCTGTAAATAAACAAATAAAAAAAAAATGAGTCTATGGAAGGCCCGGCAGTGCCAGTTCACGCCACTGGAGGGAGTGGTGAGCCGTGGTGTGAGATACCCTGGAAGGCATGGCGATGCTGCTTGCCACCACTGGAGGCAGCGGCGAGCTGCCATGGGAAACACACCTGAAGAGAAGTTCCTGCAGCCTGCTGGCTCTGAAGGCAGGGCGGAGGTGCCTGGTGAGAGACCCTGAAACATGAGGCACTACAGCTTGTTTTTACAGGACGGAGTGGTGAGCTGTATAGTCTCTGTTTCTCCAGGCTCAAGGGTGGTGGTAAGAATTGATGGAGCCTGTCCCCCACTCAGCATTGTGCCCTCTTTCCCCAGGTTTGCTGGTAATGTGCTGTCAGGATCGTTCAGGAGGGTCCTCCCAGTTGGGCTCTGGAGCCAGGGGAATCAAACCCGACTCATGGTGCATTTGTAACCGAGGAGCTGAGTGTCTGTTTGGAAAAGTATGTTTGTTTCTCCAAAAAGGACAAGGGCATTGGCCAGCTTGAGAGGGAAGTGAATGACCAGTTAAGAAACAAGCCTGTGTCTCTCCTTCTCCCAGGAATCAGAGCAGGTGTGCAGGCTTTAGGTGGGAGACGCCTGCTTATCTGCACCTGACAACCCTTCTTCACTCTGGCTCCATGAGACCTGAAGTTTGGAAGTCAGCGTCTGAGTCAGTCATGCAGCTTGTCCCAGGACGTCAGTGTTCAGAGAAAACAGCAGGCCCGTGGGCCACAATGTCACATCCATGCCAGGATGGCAGGTAAAAATTCCCTTTCACCCCAAATTTCCTGGGCTTTTCTCTTGTCTCCAGTGGAGCTCACAAATGGCACCCTGAACCAGCTGTAAGCAATCTCGTGCGGGTGCCAGAGCTCCTGAGCTTCTCTGCAGGGAGCACCTGGCAGGGATCTCATTTTCTCTGTTTATTTCTGGCTTACAAAGGTATTTGGAACATCTCTTTCCTAGGAAATCCCTTGGATTCGAAAGGAAAGGTGAGATTGACTTGGTGTGCCTTTTGAACATAGAAAGTATTCCTTCATCGAACAGTGTTTACTCCACTGGGCCTAGGCTCTGGTGGAACGGCTGGCATCTAGAGTGAGGTGGCTGTTTGTGGTCAGATAGAGACTTGGATGATGGCTTCTTCTTTGTCCAAGGTGATGTATCCTAATGGATTCGTCTTTGAATCCAAAGAGTTCCAATGAGGGCAGAGGGAAAATTCAAAATGATTCCAAGGAGTCTTTCTTGGACAATTTAAAAGGGATGCTTGTCTTCCTAGGTTCACTCAAACGGCTATATATGGTTGGACATGCTGTATTTTCTCTGCAGTTTCATGGGTAGTGAAGTCAGAAGGAGAGTCTTTGGGAATTTCCCTGGATAAAGGCACTCTGGTGGCTTCCAGGGACTTGGTGTCAGGAACCCTGGGCTGAATTTCTGTGGCTGCTTTCCTGATGCTCAGTGAGTCAGTTTTTCCCACAGGTTTTACATTTCCTCCTTAGGAAATTGCTGGCAGGGAATGTTCTGCTTAAAGTGGAACCCTCGGGGGCACCTGTGTGGCTCAGTGGGTTAAGCCACTGCCTTCGGCTCAGGTCATGGTCTCAGGGTCCTGAGATGGAGCCCCGCATTGGGCTCTCTGCTCAGCGGGGAGTCTGCTTCGTCCTCTCTCTCTGCCTGCCTCTCTGCCTACTTGTGACCTCTGTCAAATAAATAAATAAAATCTAAAAAAATATAAAAACAAAACCGGAACCCTCCTACATTGTTGGTGGGCATGCGTGTTGTTGCAGCCACTCTTGGAAAGAATACAGTGTGTCCTCCAAAAGCTAAGAACTGAACAACAGTAGGATCCAGCAATTGCCCTCTTAGTTATTTCCCTAAAGGGCACAAAAATGCACATTCAGTGGGGTATAAGCACCGTGATATTTACAGCAGCATTATCAACCATTGTAAAACAATGGAGGGAGACCAAATGTCCATTCACTGATGAGTGATATATATATATATATATATATATATATATATATATATATATATCACTCGTATATATCATATGTGTGTGTGTGTGTGTGTGTGTGTGTGTGTGTGTGTGTGCGTATTCATTCTCCCACATCTTCTTAATGGAATAGGATCCAGGTTCAAAAAGGATGAAATCTTACCATCTGCAAGGATGTGGATGGATCTACAGTGGATTTAGCTAAGTAAAATCAGTAAGAAAAGACCAATAGCCTATATCTTGACCTCTATGGAATTTCAGAAAGAAAACAGATGAACATAGTGAGGAGAGAAAGGCCAATGAGGAAACAGACTCTAACCTAGAGCAAAATCGAGGGTTGCTAGGGGGCAGGGGTGTGCGGCGAAGGGTTGAGTGGGTGACAGCTATTAGGGAGAGTACTTGTTGTGATGAGCTCTGGGTGTTCTATGCAGGTGAGGAATCACAAAATCCTACCCCTGAAGGAGAGGAATGAACACTGCATGGAAACGAATTGGAATTGAAGTCAATAAAGAAAAGAAGACCATATTCTACTTCATGAAGACTGAGGTAAAACTGGAATGACTTTTGCTCTCCTGTTCTGTAGCTGTTCATTATGAAACACTCTGTGGCAGGATACACTAGTTTCCTCTTGCATAAGGAGCCCTCAGAAAGTTGCCATGAAAGATTTAGATCTCAGAGCATGTACATGTTCCATTGATATGTTACTTTCAGTTTGACCAGGTGCAAAGGTAAGTGGAGAGAAATAGGGCTGAAGAGGAAAGGAGGTATTAAGCATTCAAGAGGTAGCCTTCCCCTTTCTCATGAATGCCTGGGCCAGTGTAAATTGGGAAGAAGGAGGGGGGAATCCCAGAGCTTTGCCGCAGACAGGGGAGTTCTAGGTCTGCCTAGAGCTGGTGGTGTCCATGAGCAGAGCTGAGCTAGTGGCGTGGCAGGCCCGAACTGCTGGTGTTGAGGTGAGTTCCCCAAGGAGCTGAGTTGAGAATGGGGGTCAGGTGGTGAATCAGGCTCTGGGTTTGTGGCCAGGGGGCTGCAGAATGTGGGGGAGTCCTAATGGGGTCATGCAGGTTTCTCTGGCTCTGAGGGTTCTGCACAGCTCCAAAGGGACAAGTTTCCTGCTGGGTGGCAGGGAGACTCCTACAGTGTGGCTCCAAGTTTACCAATCTAGAGGGCTTGGTGGATAGGCCCCTGGGGAAGGAAGCCTGAAAATGCAACATAGGGTTAAGGGTAATGGGCTGGGCAGGACAGGCCTGATCAGCCGACACAGAAGTGGAATACCCTCAGAACTGAGTTGAGGAAATGCATCCTGCAATGCAGAAGAGTCAGGGTTTGTGGCCAGAGGGACGGCTGATCGTGGGGGTGGCTTTAGAGGGGCATGCTGGTTTCTCCCTCTCTGAGGAAACTTTGGAGCTTCAAATGTCATGGCTTCCCCCTGCATGGCATTCAGGTTTCTGGCTTGTTACAGACGGGTCCTGAATCTGGGGAGTTTGGGGGCCAGGCCTCTTGGGATGGAAGCCCGAAATCAGAAACTAGAGCTACGGTAAGGGCGTAGGGGCGTGGCATGCTCAATCTGCTACTGCTGAGGTGGGCTCCCTGGTGGGCTGACTTCAGGGTGAGTATCAGGTGGCATGTCAGACTCAGAGTTTGTGTCCAGGGATGCCACAGAAGCTGGGCGTGACCTCAGGGTTGCATGCAGGTTTCTCCTACCCTGAGGGTTCTGCAGAGCTCCAAATGGCATGGTTTCCTCCCGTGTGGCAGACGCAGTCCTGGGGTGTCACGAGGAATCCTTAATCTCTACTGGCATGAGTCTCGGAGGTGCCCAATCTGGCGGGCTTGGGGGACAGGCCTCTGTTCATGAAAGCCTGTACACCCCACCTAGGTTTATGGTTAGGGCCGAAGGGCATGGCGGGTCCGATGTGCCGGTACTTATGCGGGCTCCCCTAAGGGTCGAGTTGAGGGCATAGATCTGGCATCGCAGGAGAATCTGGTTTTATGGCCATGGGGGTGACTCATGGTGGGGTGGCATTACGGGGGTTTGCAGGTTTCTCCCCGTCTGAGTGTTCAGTGCAGCTCTAAACCACAAGTTTTCCTCACGAGTGCCAGGTGGAGTCCCGTGGTGGCGCTCAGTAGACCTTAATCTGGGGGGACATGGGAGCCAGGCCCCCTGGGATGGAAGCCTGAAAACCTAAAGAGGGGTTCTGGTAAGGGCTTAGGGGCATGGTGGCCCGATCTGCTTATGTTGAGGTGGGACGCCCTAGGGTCTGAATTTATGGCATGCATCCGGCAGCTCAGCAGAATCTGGTTTATGGCCGGGGGGACGGGTGCAGATGATGGGAGTGCCTTTAGAGGGGCAAGTTTCTCCCTCTCTGAGGGTTCAGCACAACTCCAAGGCACAGGTTCCTACTGTGTGGCAAGCGGAGTCCTGAGGTGTATGTCAAGATTCCTTAATCCAGGGGATTTTGTTGCCTGGACCCTCAGAATGGAAGACTGAACACCCAAACTTGTGTTAGGGTTAGGGCCTAGGGGCAATGGCAGGCCTGATCTGCCAGTGCTGAGGCGGGATCCCCTATGGGCTCAGTTGAGGGTATGCATTTGGTGGCGGGACGGAATCCAGCTCTATGGCCAGAGTGGCTGTTGATTGTTGGGGTGGCTTTAGGGTGGCATGAAAGTTTCTCCCCATCTGAGGGTTCATTGCAGCTCCAAACCACAAGGTTTCCACTTGTGTGACAGGCTGTGTCCTGTGGTGATGCTCAGAAGTCCTTAATTTGGGGGGCGTGGGGGCCAGGCCTCTTGGGATGGAAGCCTGAAAATCCAAACTAGGGTTAGGGTTAAGGCTTAGGGACTTGGCAGGCCCGATCTGCTGCAATTGAGGTGGTCTCCTGGATAGGCTGAATGGAGGGTGGGAATCAGGCAGGAATTGAGGTCTGTGTTTGTGTTTGTGGGGGCAAAGAAGCTAGTGGTGTCCTTGGGGGGCAGGCGGCTTTCTCCTGCTCTGAGGTTCCTGCACAGTTCCAAATGGCACCATTTTGCCCTAGGAGGCTGGAGGAGTGCTGGCGGGAGTCTCAGTCATCCTCAGTCTGATGGGCTTGGGGTACAGGCCTCTGGGCACGGAAGGCTGTATACCCCACCTAGGGTTAGGGTTAGGGTCTAGGGTCATGGCAGGCCCAATCTGCCGGCGCTGAGATGGGCTCCCCTCAGGGCTGAGTTGAGGGCATATGTCCGGTAGCTTCATAGAAAACAGCTTTCTGGCCTGGGGTGCCGCAAATTGTGCGGATAGCTTTACGGGGGCTTGAAGGTTTCTCACCCTCTGAGTATTCAGCAGCTCCAAACTGCAAGGTTTCATCCTGCGTGGCTGTTGGAGTCCTGCAATGTCACTCAGGGGTCCTTAATTCAGGGGGCCTGGAGGCTAGGCCTCTTGGGATGGAAGCCTGGAAACTCAAAGTAAGGTTAAGGTCTTGGGGCGTGACAGGCCCAATCTGCCAGTGCTGAGGCGGACTCCCCGGTGGCCTGAGTTGAGGGTCGGTGATAGGTGGCTAGTGTGAATCTGGGTTTGTGTTCAGGAGGGGCTCAGATGCTGGGGCTTGCCTTGGGGGGCATGAAGTTATCTTTTGCTCTGAGGTCTGAGTAGCTCCAAATGGCACTGTAACAGCATAGGCAGCCTCCAGACTGCCAGAGTGAGTCTCATGCATCCACAATCTGGCAGGTTTGGGGGCTAGGCCTCTGGGTACGGAAGCCTGTACACCCAACCTAGGATTAGGGTTAAGGCCTAGGGGCATGGCAGCTCTGATATGCTGTTGATATGCTGTGTTGAGGCGGGCTCCCTCAGGGCTGAGTGGATGACATGCATCTGGCATTGTGGCAGAATCTGGCATTATGTCTGGGGCATTTCCAATGGCGGGTGTGTTTAGGTGCTCATGCACCTTTCTTTCTGGAGGGCAGGCAGAGTCCTGTGTTGTGACTTTGGAATCCCCAGTCTGGAGGGTTAGGGTTAGGGATAGAGGTTGGGGAGAGGGTTAGGGTTAGTTGTTAGGGGTTAGGGTTAGGGTTAGGGTTAGGAGTTAGGGGATAGGGTTAGAGGTAAGGTTTAGGGTTAGGCTTAGGGATAGGCCTATGTCTTAGGGACAAGGCATGTCAGATCTGCCAGCACAGATATGGAATCACCCAAGGGCTGTGTTGAGGGCGGGACTCAGGAGTCTCCTCAGGCCCTGGATTTTTGGATTGGAGGGGCAAAGAAGGTGGGAATCGCCTCTGGGGAGCATGATGGTTTCTACTGCTCCGAGGTTGTTATGTTAGGTTTAGGGCATAGGGTTAGGTTTTGTGGTTAGGGTTAGTGTTAAGATTAGTGTTAGGGTGGGGCGCCTGGGTGGCTCAGTTGGTTAAAGCGTCTGCCTTCAGCTCAGGTCATGATCTCAGGGTCCTGGGATCCAGCCCCGCATCAGGCTCTCTGCTCAGCGGGGAGCGTGCTTCGTCCTCTCTCTGCCTTCTTCTGATCTGTCTCTGTCAAAGAAATGAATAAAATCTTAAAAAAAAATAAAAAGTTTAGGGTTAGGGTTATGTCTTAGGGACAAGGCATGTTGGATCTGGTAACACTTATATGGGCTCACCCAAGGGCTGAGTTGAAGGCGGGACTCAGGAGGCTCCTTAGGCCCTGGGTTTTTTTCCTAGAAGGTAAAGATGGTGGGAGTGGCCTCAGGGGAGCATGCTGGTTTCTAGGGCTCTGAGAGTGTTAGATAGCACTAAATGAAATGGTTTATTTCATTTATTCTCCTGGCTGAGAGGCTGAGTCCTGCCATCAGTCTGATGATCCTATCCACTGGGATGGAATTGGGTATCAGGCCTCTGGGGTCCAGAGCCTGACCACCTGAGCTAGGGTATTAGGGTTTGGTCCTGGGAGCATGGCAGGCCTGAGGTGCCAGTGCGGACTCAGGCTCTCCAGAGGGCTGAGTTGAGGGTATTGCTCTGGTGGCCCATCAGGCACCGGGCGGTGGTGTGTGGGACCTCGGAAGGTGTGGGTGTCTTTAGGGGGCATGGAGGTTTCTCCGGCCAGGAGCGTACTGCACAGGGCCATGTGGGCCATTTTCCTTGTGGGTGGCAGCCAGAGTCCAGCATTGCAAGTACAGGGTCCCCAGTCTGGACGGCTAGGGAGCCAGGCCTCTGTGGATCGAAGCATAAACACCCATCCTAGCATTATGGTTAAGTCTTTGGGGCATGGTAACCCCGATCTGCCGGTGCTGTGGTGACCCATCCTGATGCCTGAGTTGAGGCTATGTCTGCAGGACCTTGAGACTCCTGGTTCCCGGTCCTTGGGAGGGTCCAGAAGTGCTTTGGCCTCAGGGAGACTTGCAGGCTTCTCCTGCTCTGTGGCTTCAGCCCGATTCTAAACGGCACGGTTCATGCTGGGATCATGTGCAATTATGGGGTGCAACTCAGGGGTCCCCTATCTGGGGTTTTGAGGACCGACCAGTTGTGGGAGGATGATGCCTGAGCACGAACCTGGGCTAGGGTTAGTATTAGGATTAGGGTTAGGGTTATGTCTTAGGGACAAGGCATGTCGGATATGCAAGCACAGATATCAGCTCGCCCAAGGGCTGAGTTGAGGGCGGGACTCAGGAGGCTCCTCGGGCACTGGGGTTTTGGGCTGTACGGGCAACGATGTTGGAAATCGCCTCAGGGGAGCATGCCAGTTTCTACAATTCTCAGGGCATTAGATAGCACGAAATGAAAGGTCACCTTCTGGCTGAGGGGGTGAGTCCTGCTGAGAGGGTTAGGTTGTAGGGGCATTGCAGCCCCAATCTGCTGGCGCTGTGGTGACCCATCCCAATGCCTGAGTTCAGAGCGTGTGTCTGCAGGACCATGAGACTCCTGGTTCTTGGTCCTTGGGGGCGCGGGAAGTGGGGTGGCCTCAGGGAGACATTCAAATTTATCCCGCTCTGTGGGTTCAGCACAATTCTAAACAGCATGGTTTCCTCCTGGTGTCAGGTTCAATGATGGGGTATCGCTCACGGGTCCCCCATCTGGGGCCTTGGGGACCAGGAGTCAGAGTATGGTCGCCTGAACACACAACCTGGGCTAGGTTTAGTATTATGGTTAGTGTTAGGCTTAGGGACAGGGCATGTCGGATCTGCTAGCACAGATACAGGCTCACCCAAGGGCTGAGTTGAGGGCAGGACTCAGGAGGCTCCTCAGGCCCTGGGTTCTTGGCCTGGAGGAGCAAAGCTGGTGGGAATGGCCTCAAGGGAGAATGGCTGGTTGCTACTGCTCTGAGGGTGTGAGAGAACACCAAATGAAAAGGTCTCCTCCTGGCTGAGAACTGAGTCCTGCCGACAGTCTGATGCTCAACCCATGGGAGGAATTGGGTGTCAGGCCTCTGGGTCCAATGCCTGAACACCCAACCTAGTGTTAGGGTTTCGTCCTGGGAGAATGGCAGGCCTGCCAGTGCAGCTCAGGCTCTCTGGAGGGCTGAGTTGAGGGCATTGCTCTGGTGGCCTGTCAGGCTCTGGGTTTGTGGTGTTGCATTTCTTGGAAGGCGTGGCTGGCTTAAGGGGGCATGGAGGTTTCTGTGGCCAGGAGCATACTGCACAGGGCCATATGGTCCAGTTTCATCGTGGGTGGCAGCCAGAGTCCTGCATTGGGAATCCAGGGTCCCCAGTCTGGAGGGCTAGGGGTCCAGTCCTCAGGGGACAGAAGCCTGACTCCCAACCTAGGGTTAGGGTAGGGTTGTAAGGGCAAGGCAGCCCCGATCTGATGGCGCTGTGGTGTTGCTTCCCAATGCGTGAGTTGAGGGCGCGAGTCTGTAGCACTGTGAGAGTCCTGGTTCCTGGTCCTTGGGTGTGCCAGAAGTGGCAGTGGCCTCTGGGAAGCATGCAGGTTTCTCCCGCTCTGCGGGTTCAACACATTTCTAAAGGGCAGGGTTTCCTCCTGGGATCAGGTGCAATTATGGGGTGCAGCTCAGGGGTCCCCCATCTGGCCGTTTGGGGGACCAGGCTATGGAGGAGGGATGCCTGAACACACAACCTGGGCTAGAGTTAGTATTAGAGTTAGGCTTAGCGTTAAGGTTTTGTCTTAGGGAGAAGGCATGTGGGATCTGCCAGCACAGATATTGGCTCACTCAAGGGCTAAGTTGAGGGCAGGGCTCCGGAGGCTTCTCAGGCCCTGGGTTTTTGGCCTGGAGGCGCAAAGATGGCGGGAATGGCCTCAGGGCAGCATGGCCGGTTCCTAGGGATCTGAGGGTGTTGGAGAGCACCAAATGGAATCTCCTACTGGTTGAGAAGCTGAGTCATGCCATCAGTTTGATGCTCCCACCCATGGGTGGAATTGGGTGTCAGGGTTCTAGAACCTGAACACCCAACCTAGGCTTAGGGTTTGGTCCTGGGAGAATGGCAGGCCTGATGTGCCAGCACGGACTCAGGCTCTCTGGAGGGCTGGGCTGAGGGCATTGTTCTGGTGGACTGTAAGGCTAAGGAATTGTGGTGTGGGGGTGCTCAGAAGATGTGGTTGGCTTTAGGGGTCATGGAGGTTTCTCCGGCAAGGAGCGTTCTGCAAAGGTCCATGTGGTCAAGTTTCATCATGGGTGGCAGCCAGAGTCCTACGTTGGGAATATGGGGTCCCCAGTCTGGAGGGCTAGGGTGCCAGTCCTCTGGGGACTGAAGCCTGAACACCCAACCGAGGGTTAGGTTTAGGTCACAGGGGCATGGCGGCCCGGATCTGCCGGCACAGTGATGACCAATCCCGATGCCTGAGTTGAGGGCGTGAGTCTGCAGGACCGTGAGACTCCTCGTTCCTGCTCCTCAGGGGTGCCGGTATTGGGGGTGGCATCAGGGAGGCATTCTGGTTTCTTCTGCTCTGTAGGTTCAGCACATTCCTTTTTTTTTTTCACTTTCAATATCTATCTATCTATCTATCTATATTATTTCTTTTCAGCGTAACAGTATTCCTTATTTTTGCACCACACCCAGTGCTCCATGCAACACGTGCCCTCCCTAATACCCACCACCTTGTTCTCCCAACCTCCCACTCCCCACCCATTCAAGACCCTCAGGTTCTTTTTCAGAGTCCATAGTCTCTCATGGTTCACCCCCCCTTCCCATTTCCCACAACTTCCTTCTCCTCTCCATCTCCCCATGTCCTCCTTGTTCTTTGTTATGCTCCACAAATAAGTGAAACCATATGATAATTGACTCTCTCTGCTTGACGTATTTCACTCAGCATAATCTCTTCCAGTCCCGTCCATATTGCTACAAAAGTTGGGTATTCATCCTTTCTGATGGAGGCATAATACTCCATCTTGGATATGGACCACATCTTCCTTATCCATTCGTCCGTTGAAGGGCATCTTGGTTCTTTCCACAGTTTGGCGACCGAGGCTTTTGCTGCTATAAACATTGGGGTACAGATGGCCCTTCTTTTCACTACATCTGTATCTTTGGGGTAAATACCCAGCAATGCAATTGCAGGGTCATAGGGAAGCTCTATTCTTAATTTCTTGAGGAATCTCCACACTGTTCTCCAAAGTGGCTGCACTAACTTGCATTCCCACCAACAGTGTAAGAGGGTTCCCCTTTCTCCACATCCTCTCCAACACACGTTGTTTCCTGTCTTGCTAATTTTGGCCATTCTAACTGGTGTCAGGTGGTATCTCAATGTGGTCTTAATTTGAATCTCCCTGATGGCTAGTGATGATGAACATTTTTTCATGTGTCTGATAGCCATTTGTATGTCTTCGGTGGAGAAGGGTCTGTTCATATCTTCTGCCCATTTTTGGATATGATTATCTGTTTTGTGTGTGTTGAGTTTGAGAAGTTCTTTTTAGATCCTGGATCTCAACCTTTTGTCTGTACTGTCATTTACAAATATCTTCTCCCATTCCGTGGGTTGCCTTTTTGTTTAGTGGACTGTTTCCTTTGCTGTGCAGAAGCTTTTGATCTTGATGAAGTCCCAAAAGTTCATTTTCGCTTTTGTTTCCTTGGCCTTTGGAGACATATCTTGAAAGAAGTTGCTGTGGCTGATATCGAAGAGGTTACTGCCTATGTTCTCTAGGATTCTGATGGATTCCTGTCTCATGATGAGGTCTTTTATCCATTTCGAGTGTAAGAGAATGGTTGAGTTTCATTATTCTACATATAGCTGTCCTGTTTTCCCAGCACCATTTATTGAAGAGACTGTCTTTTTTCCACTGTATATTTTTTCCTGTTTTGTCGAAGATTATTTGACCATAGGGTTGAGGGTCCATATCTGGGCTCTCCAGTCTGTTCCACTGGTCTATGTGTCTGTTTTTATGCCAGTACCACGCTCTCTTGGTGATCACAGCTTTGTAGTAAAGCTTGAAATCAGGTAATGTGATGCTGCCAGGTTTTTTTGTTTGTTTGTTTGTTTGCTTGTTTTTCAACATTTCCTTAGCAATTCGGGGTCTCTTCTGATTCCATACAATTTTTGGATTATTTGCTCCAGCTCTTTGAAAAATACGGTAGGAATATTGATCAGAATGACATTAAAAGTATAGATTGCCCTAAACAGTATCGACATTTTAACAATGTTATTCTCTGATCCAAGAGCATGGAATTGTCTTCCATCTTTTTGTGTCTTCTTCAATTTCTTTCATGAGTGTTCTGTAGTTCTGCGAGAACAGATGCTTTACTTCTTTGGTTAGGTTTATTCCCAGGTATCTGATGGTTCTTTGTGCTATAGTAAATGGAATCGATTTTCTAATTTCCCTTTCTGTATTTTCATTGTTACTGTATAAGAAAGCCACTGATTTCTTTTTTTTTTAATCTTTTTTTTAATATGTTATTTGTTTATTTGACAGAGGTCATAAGTAGGCAGAGAGGCAGGCAGAGAGAGAGAGGGGAAACAGGCTCTCCACTGAGCAGAGAGCCCGATGCGGGGCTCGATCCCAGGACCCCGAGATCATGACCTGAGCTGAAGGCAGAGGCTTTAACCCACTGAGCCACCCAGGCGCCCCAAGCCACTGATTTCTGTACATTGACTTTGTATCCTGCCACGTTACTGAATTGCTGTATGAGTTCTAGCAGTTTGGTGGTGGAATATTTGGGGTTTTCCAAACAAAGAATCATGTCATGTGTGAAAAGAGAGAGTTTGACTTCTTCCTTGCCAATTTCGATACATTTTATTTGTCTTTGTTGTCTGATTGCCATTGCTAGGACTTCTAATACTATGTTGAACAAGAGTGGTGACAATGGGCATCCTTGTTGTGTTCCTGATCTCAACAGGAAAGCTACAAGCTTTTTCCCAGTGAGGACGATTTTTGCTGTGGGTCTTTCATAGAGAGATTTTATGAAGTTCAGGAATGTTCCCTCCATCCCTATACTTTGAAGCGTTTTCATCAAGAACGGATGCTGGATTTGTCAAATGCTTTTTCTGCATCCATTGAGAGGACCATGTGGTTCTTCTCTCTTCTCTTATTGATTTGTTCTATCACATCGATTGATTTGCGAATGTTGAACCATCCTTGCAACCCAGGGATGAATCCCACCTGGTCATGGTGGATAATCTTTCTAATGTACTTTTGGATTTTGTTTGCTAGGATCTTGTTGAGAATCTTTGCATCCATATTCATCAGTGATATTGGTCTGAAATTCTCCTTTTCGGTAGGGTCTTTGCCTGGTTTGGAGACCAGGGTAATGCCGGCTTCATAAAATGAGTCTGGAAGTTTTCTTCCTGCTTCAATTTTTTGAAAAAGTTTCTGGAGAATAGGTGTTATTTCTTCTTTGAAAGTTTGATAGAATTCCCCAGGGAATTCGTCAGATCCTGGGCTCTTGTTTTTTGGGAGGTTTTTGATGACAACTTCGATCTTGTTACTAGATATCCATCTATTCAGGTTGTCAACTTCTTCCTGGTTCAATTTTGGGAGTTTATAGTTTTCCAAGAATGCACCCATTTCATCTAGTTTGCTTAGCTTATTGGCATATAACTGTTGATAATAACTTCTGATGATTGTTTCTACTTCCCAGTGTTAGTTGTGATCTCTCCCTTTTCATCCATAATTTTATTAATATTGGCTTTCTCTCGTTTCTTTTGGATTGGTGTGGCCAATTGTTTATTGATCTTATTGATTCTTTCAAAAAACCAGGTTCTAGTTTTATTGATATGTTCTACTGTGTCTTTGGTTTCTACCTCATTGATCTCTGCTCTCATCTTGATTATTTCCCTTCTTATGTGTGGAGTTGGTTTTATTTGTTGTTGCTTCTCCAGCTCTTTAAGGTGTAGAGATAGCTGGTGTACTCTGGATTTTTCAATTTTTTTAAAATAAATTTATTTTTTTTCAGCATAACAGTATTCATTGTTTTTGCACAATACCCAGTGCTCCATGCAATATGTGCCCTCCCTATTACTCACTACCTGGTTCCCCAAACCTCCCACCCCCACCCCTTCAAAACCCTCAGGTTGTTTTTCAGAGTCCATAGTCTCTTATGGTTCGCCTCCCCTTCCAATTTTTTTTTAATAAACATATAATGTATTTTTATCCCGAGGGGTACAGGTCTGTGAATCGCCAGGTTTACATACTTCACAGCACTCACGATAGCCCTCCCCAATGTCCATAACCCCCTCCCCTTCTCCCAACCCCACCTCCCCCCAGAAAACCCCAGTTTGTTTTGTGAGATTAAGAGTCATTTATGGCTTGTCTCCCTCCCAATCCCATCTTGTTTCATTTATTCTTCTCCTATCCGCCTAACCCCCCATGTTGCATCTCCATGTCCTCATATCAGGGAGATCATACGATAGTTGTATTTCTCCAATTGACTTATTTCACTAAGCATGATACCCTCTAGTTCCATCCACGTCGTTGCAAATGGCAAGATTTCATTTCTTTGGATGGCTGCATAGTATTCCATTGTGTATATATACCATATCTTCTTTACCCATTCTTCTGTTGATGGACATCTAGGTTCTTTCCATAGTTTGGCTATTGTAGACGTTGCTGCTATAAAAATTCGGGTACACGTGCCCCTTCGGACCACTGCATTTGTATCTTTAGGGTAAATACCCAGTAGTGTAATTGCTGGGTCATAGGATAGTTCTATTTTCAACATTTTGAGGAACCTCCATGTTGTTTTCCAGAGGGGTTGCACCAGCTTGCATTCCCACCAACAGTGAAGGAGGGTTCCCCTTTCTCCGCATCCTCGCCAGCATCTGTCATTTCCTGACTTGTTAATTTTAGCCATCCTGACTGGTGTGAGGTGATAACTCATTGTGGTTTTGCTTTGTATTTCCCTGATGCCGAGGGATGTGGAGCACTTTTTCATGTGTCTGTTGGCCATCTGGATGTCTTCTTTGCAGAAATGTCTGTTCATGTCCTCTGCGCATTTCTTGATTCGATTGTTTGTTCTTTGGGTGTTGAGTTTGCTAAGTTCCTTACAGATTTTGGATACTAGCCCTTTATCTGATATGTCATTTGCAAATATCTTCTCCCATTCTGTCAGTTGTCTTTTGGTTTTGGCAACTGTTTCCTTTGCTGTGCAAAAGCTTTAGATCTTGACGAAATCCCAATAGTTCATCTTTGCCCTTTGCTTCCCTTGCCTTTGCCGATGTTCCTAGGAATATGTTGCTGCGGCTGAGGTCAAAGAGGTTGCTGCCTGTGTTCTCCTCAAGGATTTTGATGGATTCCTTTCTCACATTGAGGCCCTTCATCCATTTGGTGTCTATTTTCGTGTGTGGTGTAAGAAAGGGGTCCAATTTCATTTTTCTGCATGTGGCTGTCCAATTTCCCCAGCACCATTTATTGAAGAGGCTGTCTTTTTTCCATTGGACGTTCTTTCCTGCTTTGTCGAAGATGAGTTGACCATAGAGTTGAGGGTCTATTTCTGGGCTCTCTATTCTGTTCCATTGATGTATGTGTCTGTTTTTGTGCCAGTACCATGCTGTCTTGATGATGACAGCTTTGTAATAGAGCTTGACGTCCGGAATTGTGATGCCACCAACTTTGGCTTTGTTTTTCAATATTCCTTTGGCTATTCGAGGTCTTTTCTGGTTCCATATAAATTTTAGGATTATTTGCTCCATTTCTTTGAAAAAAATGGATGGAATTTTGATAGGGATTGCATTAAATGTGTAGATTGCTTTAGGTAGCATAGACATTTTCACAATATTTATTCTTCCAATCCAGGAGCATGGAACTTTTTCCCATTTCTTGGTGTCTTCCTCAATTTCTTTCATGAGTACTTTAGAGAATTCTGCATATAGATTCTTAGCCTCTTTGGTTAGGTTTATTCCTAGGTATCTTATAGTTTTGGGTGCAATTGTAAATGGGATTGACTCCTTTAATTTCTCTTTTTCTGTCTTGTTGGGGTACAGCAATGTAAATGATTTTTGTGCATTGATTTTATATCCTGACACATTACTGAATTCCTGTACACGTTCTAGCAGTTTTGGAGTGGAGTCCTTTGGGTTTTCCACATATAGTATCATATCATCTGCGAAGAGTGATAGTTTGACTTCTTCTTTGCCGATTTGGATGCCTTTAATTCCTTTTTGTTGTCTGATTGCTGAGGCTAGGACTTCTAGTAGTATGTTGAATAGCAGTGGTGATAGTGGACATCCCTGCCATGTTCCTGACCTTAGCGGAAAAGCTTTTAGTTTTTCTCCATTGAGAATGAGAATGGTGGTGGGTTTTTCATAGATGGCTTTGATAATTTTAAGGTATGTGCCCTCTATCCCTACACTTTGAAGAGTTTTGATCAGGAAGGGATGCTGTACTTTGTCAAATGCTTTTTCAGCATCTATTGAGAGTATCATATGGTTCTTGTTCTTTCTTTTATTAATGTGTTCTATCACATTGATTGATTTGTGGATGTTGAACCAAACTTGCAGCCCTGGAATAAATCCCACTTGGTTGTGGCGAATAATCCTTTTAATGTACTGTTGAATCCTATTGGCTAGAATTTTGGTGAGAATTTTTGCATCTGTGTTCATCAAGGATATTGGTCTGTAGTTCTCTTTTTTGGTGGGATGCTTGTCTGGTTTTGGGATCAAGGTGATGCTGGCAGAATGCACGTGAGAATTGGCCGGCGTTGGGCAGCCCTGGTAAACGCCCAGTTCCGCGTGGAGCAGGGCACTTTCTCGCTCGGGGCATGTCGCGGCCACCCGGAAAACGAGCCGTGACGATGGGGCTAGGCCGACGGCGCCGGCGCCGGGGTGGTTTCAACGAGCAGAGTTGATGGAGGCGCCGTGGCCGGGCGTCCGCCTCCTCCGTGGCGGGCGGCCGGGGCGGCCGAAAAACGAGCCGTGACGATGGGGCGCGGCCGGCGGCCCCGGCGCCGGGGAGGTTTCCCCGAGCAGAGTTGATGGAGGCGCTGTGGCCGGGCGTCAGCATCCGCAGTAGCGGGAGGCCGGGGCGCCCGTGGAGGGGGCTGGCCTCTGTGGGGGAACGGATTGATCTCTCACTCCAGGGATGGGACGACGCCGCGAAAGGTGGCGTTGTCGCCGGGACGGTCGGCGACTCGTGGCTCAGGACTCAGGGTTCCCCTTGAGGAGTCCCCCAGGCTCAGTCCCCTGGCAAGGGAAGGCTGAGGAAGCAGGTCTTGGCCCGAGCCAAGGTTTCGGGCTGGGAACGACCCCTGCTGCCGGCTGCAGGGAAGGGACCCCTGGAGGCTGAAGAGTGGGAGGCGTTGGCTTCCCTGGTGCCTGCCTTGCGGAACTCCTGGTGGTGCTGGAAGGTGATGACACTGGATCCCGGGCAAGGCACAGGAGGGCGGTCCTGCGGCCCTGTGGTGTCCGAAGTGTGTTCGCGGGCGTTTGCCGGCCAATTCTCACGAGCGTTCTGCCCAAATCGGGATCGATTTGGGCAGAACGCTCGTGAGAATTGGCCGGCGTTGGGCAGCCCTGGTAAGCGCCCAGTTCCGCGTGGAACAGGGCCCATTCTGGCTCGGGGCATGTCGCGGGCACACGGAAAACGAGCCGTGACGATGGGGCGCGGCCGGTGGCCCCGGCGCCGGGGTGGTTTCCCCGAGCAGAGTTGATGGAGGCGCCGTGGCCTTGCGTCCGCCTCCGCCGTGGCGGACGTCCGGGGCGCCCATCGAGGGGCCTGGCTTCCGTGGGGGAACGGATGGATCTCTCACTCCACGGCGGGACAAAGCTGCGAAAGGTGCCGTTGTCGCCGGGACGGTCGGGGGAATCGTGGCGCGGGACGCAGGGTTCCCCGTGGAGAGGCCCCCAGGCTCAGGCCCCTGGCAACGGAAGGCTGAGCAAGCAGGCCCGGGCCCGGGCCCGGCTTTCGGGGCTGGCCCGGCCCCAGCTGCCGACGCCAGGGAGGGGACCCCCGGAGGCTGAGGAGCGGGAGGCGTCGGCCTCCCCGGGGCACGCCTCCCGGAGCTCCTCCCGGCGGTGCCGGAACGCGACGACACGGGATCTCGGAGAGGGCCCCGGGGGGGCCGCCCTGCGGCCCTGTGGTGCCCGAAGTGTGTTCGCCGGGCGTTTTCCGGCCAATTCTCACGAGCGTTCTGCCCAAATCGGGATCGATTTGGGCAGAACGCTCGTGAGAATTGGCCGGCGTTGGGCAGCCCTGGTCAGCGCCCAGTTCCGCGTGGAGCAGGGCCCTTTCTCGCTCGGGGCATGTCGCGGCCACCCGGAAAACGAGCCGTGACGATGGGGCGCGGCCGGCAGCCGCGGCGCCGGGGAGTTTTCCCCGAGCAGAGTGGATGGAGGCGCCGTGGCCGGGCGTCCGCCTGCGCCGTGGCGGGCAGCCGGAGCGCCCCTGGAGGGCCCTGGCCTCTTGGGGAAACGGACTGGTCTCTCACTCCGCGGATAGGACGAAGCTGCGAAAGGTGCCGTTGTCGCCGGGATGGTCGGGGGACTCGTGGCGCGGGACTCAGGGTTCCCCATGGGGAGGCCCCCAGGCTCAGGCCCCTGGCAACGGAAGGCTGAGCAAGCAGGCCCGGGCCCGGGCCCGGCTTTCGGGGCTGGCCCGGCCCCAGCGGCCGGCGCCAGGAAGGGGACCCCCGGAGGCTGAGGAGCGGGAGGCCTCAGCCTCCCCGGGGCCCGCCTCCCGGAGCTCCTCCTGGTGGTGACGGAACGCGACGACACGCGATCCCGTACAGGGCCCCGGGGGGGCGTCCCTGCGGCCCTCTGGTGCCCGAAGTGTGTTAGCCGGGCGTTTTCCGGCCAATTCTCACAAGCGTTCTGCCCAATTCGGGATCGATTTGGGCAGAACGCTCGTGAGAATTGGCCGGCGTTGGGCAGCCCTGGTCAGCGCCCAGTTCCGCGTGGAGCAGGGCCCTTTCTCGCTCGGGGCATGTCGCGGGCACCCGGAAAACGAGCCGTGACGATGGGGCGCGGCCGGCGGTCCCGGCGCCGGGGAGTTTTCCCCGAGCAGAGTGGATGGAGGTGCCATGGCCGGGCGTCCGCCTCCGCCGTGGCGGGCGGCCGGGGCGCCCGTGGAGGGGGCTGGCCTCTGTGGGGGAATGGAGTGATCTCTCACTCCACGGCTGGGACGAAGCCGCGAAAGGTGCCGTCGTCGCCGGGACGGTCGGGGGGACTCGTGGCGCGGGACTCAGGGTTCCCCATGCGGAGGCCCCCAGGCTCAGGCCCCTGGCAACGGAAGGCTGAGCAAGCAGGCCCGGGCCCGGGCCCGGCTTTCGGGGCTGGCCCGGCCCCAGCGGCCGGCGCCAGGGAGGGGACCCCCGGAGGCTGAGGAGCGGGAGGCCTCAGCCTCCCCGGGGCCCGCCTCCCGGAGCTCCTCCTGGTGGTGACGGAACGCGACGACACGCGATCCCGTACAGGGCCCCGGGGGGGCGTCCCTGCGGCCCTCTGGTGCCCGAAGTGTGTTAGCCGGGCGTTTTCCGGCCAATTCTCACAAGCGTTCTGCCCAATTCGGGATCGATTTGGGCAGAACGCTCGTGAGAATTGGCCGGCGTTGGGCAGCCCTGGTCAGCGCCCAGTTCCGCGTGGAGCAGGGCCCTTTCTCGCTCGGGGCATGTCGCGGCCACCCGGAAAACGAGCCGTGACGATGGGGCGCGGCCGGCGGTCCCGGCGCCGGGGAGTTTTCCCCGAGCAGAGTGGATGGAGGTGCCATGGCCGGGCGTCCGCCTCCGCCGTGGCGGGCGGCCGGGGCGCCCGTGGAGGGGGCTGGCCTCTGTGGGGGAATGGAGTGATCTCTCACTCCACGGCTGGGACGAAGCCGCGAAAGGTGCCGTCGTCGCCGGGACGGTCGGGGGGACTCGTGGCGCGGGACTCAGGGTTCCCCATGCGGAGGCCCCCAGGCTCAGGCCCCTGGCAACGGAAGGCTGAGCAAGCAGGCCCGGGCCCGGGCCCGGCTTTCGGGGCTGGCCCGGCCCCAGCGGCCGGCGCCAGGGAGGGGACCCCCGGAGGCTGAGGAGAGGGAGGAGTCGGCCTCCCCGGGGCCCGCCTCCCGGAGCTCCTCCTGGCGGTGCCGGAACGCGACGACACGCGATCCCGGACAGGGCCCCGGGGGGGCTGCCCTGCGGCCCTCTGGTGCTCGAAGTGTGTTCGCCGGGCGTTTTCCGGCCAATTCTCAAGAGCGTTCTGCCCAAATCGGGATCGATTTTGGCTGAACGCTCGTGAGAATTGGCCGGCGATGGGCAGCCCTGGTCAGCGCCCAGGGCCGCGTGGAGCAGGGCCCTTTCTCGCTCGGGGCATGGCGCGGCCACCCGGAAAACGAGCCGCGACGATGGGGCGCGGCCGGCGGCCCCGGCGCCGGGGAGTTTTCCCCGAGCAGAGTGGATGGAGGCGCCGTGGCCGGGCGTCCGCCTCCGCCGTGGCGGGCGGCCAGGGCGCCCGTGGAGGGGGCTGGCCTCTGTGCGGGAACGGAGTGATCTCTCACTCCACGGCTGGGACGAATCCGCGATAGGTGCCGTCGTCGCCGGGACGGTCGGGGGGACTCGTGGCGCGGGACTCAGGGTTCCCCATGCGGAGGCCCCCAGGCTCCGGCTCCTGGCAACGGAAGGCTGAGCAAGCAGGCCCGGGCCCTGGCCCGGCTTTCGGGGCTGGCCCGGCCCCAGCTGCCGGCGCCAGGGAGGGGACCCCGGAGGCTGAGGAGCGGGAGGCGTCGGCCTTCCCGGGGCCCGCCTCCCGGAGCTCCTCCTGGCGGTGCCGGAACGCGACGACACGCGATCCCGGACAGGGCCCCGGGGGGGGCGGCCCTGCGGCCCTGTGGTGCCCGAAGTGTGTTCGCCAGGCGTTTTCCGGCCAATTCTCACGAGCGTTCTGCCCAAATCGGGATCGATTTGGGCAGAACGCTCGTGAGAATTGGCCGGCGTTGGGCAGCCCTTGTCAGCGCCCAGGGCCGCGTGGAACAGGGCCCTTTCTCGCTCGGGGCATGTCGCGGCCACCCGGAAAACGAGCCGCGACGATGGGGCGTGGCCGGCGGCCCCGGCGCCGGGGAGTTTTCCCCGAGCAGAGTGGATGGAGGCGCCGCGGCTGGGCGTCCGCCTCCGCCGTGGCGAGCGGCCGGGGCGCCCGTGGAGGGGGCTGGCCTCTGTGGGGGAATGGAGTGATCTCTCACTCCACGGCTGGGACGAAGCCGCGAAAGGTGCCGTCGTCGCCGGGACGGTCGGGGGGACTCGTGGCGCGGGACTCAGGGTTCCCCATGCGGAGGCCCCCAGGCTCAGGCCCCTGGCAACGGAAGGCTGAGCAAGCAGGCCCGGGCCCGGGCCCGGGTTTCGGGGCTGGCCCGGCCCCAGCGGCCGGCGCCAGGGAAGGGACCCCCGGAGGCTGAGGAGCGGGAGGCGTCGGCCTCCCCGCGGCCCGCCTCCCGGAGCTCCTCCTGGCGGTGCCGGAACGCGACGACACGCGATCCCGGACAGGGCCCCGGGGGGGGCGGCCCTGCGGCCCTCTGGTGCCCGAAGTGTGTTCGCCGGGCGTTTTCGGGCCAATTCTCACGAGCGTTCTGCCCAAATCGGGATCGATTTCGGCAGAACGCTCGTGAGAATTGGCCGGCGTTGGGCAGCCCTGGTCAGCGCCCAGGGCCGCGTGGAGCAGGGCCCTTTCTCGCTCGGGGCATGGCGCGGCCAGCTGGAAAATGAGCCGCGACGATGGGGTGCGGCCGGCGGCCCCGGCGCCGGGGAATTTTCCCCGAGCAGAGTGGATGGAGGCGCCGTGGCCGGGCGTCCGCCTCCGCCGTGGCGGGCGGTCGGGCGCCCGTGGAGGGGGCTGGCCTCTGTGGGGGAACGGAGTGATCTCTCACTCCACGGCTGGGACGAAGCCGCGAACGGTGCCGTTGTCGCCGGGATGGTCGGGGGGACTCGTGGCGCGGGACTCAGGGTTCCCCATGCGGAGGCCCCCAGGCTCAGGCCCCTGGCAACGGAAGGCTGAGCAAGCAGGCCCGGGCCCGGGCCCGGCGTTTGGGGTTGGCCCGGCCCCAGCGGCCGGCGCCAGGGAGGGGACCCCCGGAGGCTGAGGAGCGGGAGGCGTCGGCCTCCCCGGGGCCCGCCTCTCGGTGCTCCTCCTGGCGGTGCCGGAACGAGACGACACGCGATCCTGGACAGGGCCCCGGGGGGGGCGGCCCTGCGGCCCTCTGGTGCCCGAAGTGTGTTCGCCGGGCGTTTTCCGGCCAATTCTCACGAGCGTTCTGCCCAAATCAGGATCGATTTGGGCAGAACGCTCGTGAGAATTGGCCGCGTTGGGCAGCCCTGGTCAGGGCCCAGTGCCGCGTGGAGCAGGGCCCTTTCTCATTCGGGGCATGGCGCGGCCACCCGGAAAACGAGCCGCGACGATGGGGCGCGGCCGGCGGCCCCGGCGCCTGGGAGTTTTCCCCGAGCGGAGTGGATGGAGGCGCCATGGCCGGGCGTCCGCCTCCGCCGTGGCGGGCGGCCGGGCGCCCGTGGAGGGGGCTGGCCTCTGTGGGGGAACGGAGTGATCTCTCACTCCACGGCTGGGACGAAGTCGCGAAAGGTGCCGTTGTCGCCGGGACGGTCGGGGGGACTCGTGGCGCGGGACTCAGTGTTCCCCATGCGGAGGCCCCCAGGCTCAGGCCCCTGGCAACGGAAGGCTGAGCAAGCAGGCCCGGGCCCGGGCCCGGTTTTCGGGGCTGGCCCGGCCCCGGCGACCGGCGCCAGGGAGGGGACCCCCGGAAGCTGAGGAGCGGGAGGCGTCGGCCTCCCCGGGGCCCGCCTCCCGGAGCTCCTCCTGGCGGTGCCGGAACGCGACGACACGCGATCCCGGACAGGGCCCCGGGGGGGCGGCCCTGCGGCCCTCTGGTGCCCGAAGTGTGTTCACCGGGCGTTTTCCGGCCAATTCTCACGAGCGTTCTGCCCAAATCGGGATCGATTTGGGCAGAACGCTCGTGAGAATTGGCCGGCGTTGGGCAGCCCTGGTCAGCGCCCAGGGCCACGTGGAGCAGGGCCCTTTCTCACTCGGGGCATGTCGCGGCCACCCGGAAAACGAGCCGCAAAGATGGGGCGCGGCCGGCGGCCCCGGCGCCGGGGAGTTTTCCCCGAGCAGAGTGGATGGAGGCGCCGTGGCCGGGCTTCCCACTCCGCCGTGGCGGGCGGCCGGGGCTCCCGTGGAGGGGGCTGGCCTCTGTGGGGGAACGGAATGATCTCTCACTCCACGGCTGGGACGAAGCCGCGAAAGGTGCCGTCGTCGCCGGGACGGTCGGGGGACTCGTGGCGCGGGACTCAGGGTTCCCCATGCGGAGGCCCCCAGGCTCAGGCCCCTGGCAACGGAAGGCTGAGCAAGCAGGCCCGGGCCCGGGCCCGGCTTTCGGGGCTGGCCCGGCCCCAGCGGCCGGCGCCAGGGAGGGGACCCCCGGAGGCTGAGGAGCGGGAGGCGTCGGCCTCAGCGCGGCCCGCCTCCCGGAGCTCCTCCTGGCGGTGCCGGAACGCGACGACACGCGATCCCGGACAGGGCCCCGGGGGGGCGGCCCTGCGGCCCTCTGGTGCCCGAAGTGTGTTCGCCGGCCTTTTTCCGGCCAATTCTCACGAGCGTTCTTCCCAAATCGGGATCGATTTGGGCAGAACGCTCGTGAGAATTGGCCGCGTTGGGCAGCCCTGGTCAGGGCCCAGTGCCGCGTGGAGCAGGGCCCTTTCTCATTCGGGGCATGGCGCGGCCACCCGGAAAACGAGCCGCGACAATGGGGCGCGGCCGGCGGCCCCGGCGCCGGGGAGTTTTCCCCGAACAGAGTAGATGGAGGCGCCGTTGCCGGGCGTCGGCCTCCGCCGTGGCGGGCGGCCGGGGCGCCCGTGGAGGGGGCTGGCCTCTGTGGGGGAACGGAGTGATCTCTCACTCCACGGTTGGGACGAAGCCGCGAAAGGTGCCGTTGTCGCCGGGACGGTCGGGGGGACTCGTGGCGCGGGACTCAGAGTTCCCCATGCGGAGGCCCCCAGGCTCAGGCCCCTGGCAACGGAAGTTTGAGCAAGCAGGCCCGGGCCCGGGCCCGGCTTTCGGGGCTGGCCCGGCCCCGGCGTCCGGCGCCAGGGAGGGAACCCCCGGAGGCTGAAGAGCGGGAGGCGTCGGCCTCCCCGGGGCCCGCTTCCCGGAGCTCCTCCTGACGGTGCCGGACCGCGACAACACGCGATCCCGGACAGGGCCCCGGGGGGGCGGCCCGCGGCCCTGTGGTGCCCGAAGTGTGTTCGCCGGCCTTTTTCCGGCCAATTCTCACGAGCGTTCTTCCCAAATCGGGATCGATTTGGGCAGAACGTTCGTGAGAATTGGCCGGCGTTGGGCAGCCCTTGTCAGCGCCCAGTGCCGCGTGGAGCAGGGCCCTTCCTCGCTCGGGGCATGGCGCGGCCACCCGGAAAACGAGCCGCGACGATGGGGCGCGGCCCGCGGCCCCGGCGCCGGGGAGTTTTCCCCGAGCAGAGTGGATGGAGGCGCCGTGGCCGGGCGTCCGCCTCCGCCGTGGAGGGCGGCCGGGGCGCCCGTGGAGGGGGCTGGCCTCTGTGGGGGAACGGAGTGATCTCTCACTCCACTGCTGGGACGAAGCCGCGAAAGGTGCCGATGTCGCCGGGACGGTCGGTGGGACTGGAGGCGCGGGACTCAGTGTTCCCCATGCGGGGCCCCCAAGCTCAGGCCCCTGGCAACGGAAGGCTGGGCAAGCAGGCCCGGGCCCGGGCCCGGCTTTCGGGGCTGGCCCGGCCCCAGCGGCCGGCGCAGGGAGTGGACCCCCAGAGCCTGAGGAGCGGGAGGCGTCGGCCTCCCCGGGGCCCGCCTCCCGGAGCTTCTCCTGGCGGTGCCGGAACGCGACGACACGCGATCCCGGACAGGGCCCCGGGGGGGCGGCCCTGCGGCCCTCTGGTGCCCGAAGTGTGTTCGCCGGGCGTTTTCCGGCCAATTCTCACGAGCGTTCTACCCAAATCGGGATCGATTTGGGCAGAACGCTCGTGAGAATTGGCCGGCGTTGGGCAGCCCTGGTCAGCGCCCAGGGCCGCGTGGAGCAGGGCCCTTTCTCGCTCGGGGCATGGCGCGGCCAGCCGGAAAACGAGCCGCGACGATGGGGCGCGGCCGGCGGCCCCGGCGCCGGGGAGTTTTCCCCGAGCAGAGTGGATGGAGGCGCCGTCTCCGGGCGTCCGCCTCCGCCGTTGCGGGCGGCCGGGGCGCCCGTGGAGGGGGCTGGCCTCTGTGGGGGAACGGAGTGATCTCTCACTCCACGGCTGGGACGAAGCCGCGAAAGGTGCCGTTGTAGCCGGGACGGTCGGGGGGACTCGTGGCGCTGGACTGAGGGTTCCCCATGTGGGGCCGCCAGGCTCAGGCCCCTGGCAACGGAAGGCTGGGCAAGCAGGCCCGGGCCCGGGCCCGGCTTTCGGGGCTGGCCCGGCCCCAGCGGCCGGCGCCGGGAGTGGACCCCCGGAGGCTGAGGAGCGGGAGGCGTCGGCCTCCCCGGGGCCCGCCTCCCGGAGCTTCTCCTGGCGGTGCCGGAACGCGATGAAACGCGATCCCGGACAGGGCCCCGGGGGGGCGGCCCTGCGGCCCACTGGTGCCCGAAGTGTGCTTGCCGGGCGTTTTCCGGCCAATTCTCACGAGCGTTCTGCCCAAATCGGGATCGATTTGGGCAGAACGCTCGTGAGAATTGGCCGGCGTTGGGCAGCCCTGGTCAGCGCCCAGGGCCGCGTGTAGCAGGGCCCTTTCTCGCTCGGGGCATGGCGCGGCCAGCCGGAAAACGAGCCGCGACGATGGGGCGCGTCCGGCGGCCCCGGCGCCGGGGAGTTTTCCCCGAGCAGAGTGGATGGAGGCGCCGTGGCCGGGCGTCCGCCTCCGGCGTGGCGGGCGGCCGGGCGCCCGTGGAGGGGGCTGGCCTCTGTGGGGGAACGGAGTGATCTCTCACTCCACGGCTGGGACGAAGCCGCGAAAGGTGCCGTTGCGGGATCGATTTGGGCAGAACGCTCGTGAGAATTGGCCGGCGTTGGGCAGCCCTGGTCAGCGCCCAGGGCCACGTGGAGCAGGGCCCTTTCTCACTCGGGGCATGTCGCGGCCACCCGGAAAACGAGCCGCAAAGATGGGGCGCGGCCGGCGGCCCCGGCCCCGGGGAGTTTTCCCCGAGCAGAGTGGATGGAGGCGCCGTGGCCGGGCTTCCCACTCCGCCGTGGCGGGCGGCCGGGGCGCCCGTGGAGGGGGCTGGCCTCTGGGGGGGAACGGAGTGATCTCTCACTCCACGGCTGGGACGAAGCCGCGAAAGGTGCCGTTGTCGCCGGGACGGTCGGGGGGACTCGTGGCTCGGGACTCAGGGTTCCCCATGCGGAGGCCCCCAGGCTCAGGCCCCTGGCAACGGAAGTTTGAGCAAGCAGGCCCGGGCCCGGGCCCGGCTTCCGGGGCTGGCCCGGCCCCGGCGGCAGGCGCCAGGGAGGGGACCCCCGGAGGCTGAGGAGCGGGAGGCGTAGGCCTCCCCGGGGCCCGCCTCCCGGAGCTCCTCCTGGCGGTGCCGGAACGCGACGACCCTCGATCCCGGACAAGGCACCGGGGGGGGCGGCCCTGCGCCCTGTGGTGCCCGAAGTGTGTTCGCCGGGCGTTTTCCGGCCAATTCTCACGAGCGTTCTGCCCAAATCGGGATCGATTTGGGCAGAACGTTCGTGAGAATTGGCCAGCATTGGGCAGCCCTGGTCAGCGCCCACTTTCGCGTGGAGCAGGGCCCTTTCTCGCTCGGGGCATGGCGCGGCCAGCCGGAAAACGAGCCGCTACGATGGGGCGCGGCCGGCGGCCCCGGCGCCGGGGAGTTTTCCCCGAGCAGAGTGGATGGAGGCGCCGTGGCCGGGCTTCCCAATCCGCCGTGGCGGGCGGCCGGGCGCCCGTGGAGGGGGCTGGCCTCTGTGGGGGAACGGAGTGATCTCTCACTCCACGGCTGGGACGAAGCCGCGAAAGGTGCCGTTGCGGGATCGATTTGGGCAGAACGCTCGTGAGAATTGGCCGGCGTTGGGCAGCCCTGGTCAGCGCCCAGTGCCGCGTGGAGCAGGGCCCTTTCTAGCTCGTGGCATGTCGCGGCCACCCGGAAAACGAGCCGCGACGATGGGGCGCGGCCGGCGGCCCCGGCGCCGGGGAGTTTTCCCCGAGCAGAGTGGATGGAGGCGCCGTGGCCGGGCGTCCGCCTCCGCCGTGGCGGGCGGCCGGGGCGCCCCTGGAGGGGGCTGGCCTCTGTGGGGGAACGGAGTGATCTCTCACTCCACGGCTGGGACGAAGCCGCGAAAGTTGCCGTCGTCGCCGGGACGGTCGGGGGGACTCGTGGCGCGGGACTCAGGGTTCCCCATGCGGAGGCCCCCAGGCTCAGGCCCCTGGCAACGGAAGGCTGAGCAAGCAGGCCCGGGCCCGGGCCCGGGTTTCGGGGCTGGCCCGGCCCCAGCGGCCGGCGCCAGGGAGGGGACCCCCGGAGGCTGAGGAGCGGGAGGCGTCGGCCTCCCCGGGGCCCGCCTCCCGGAGCTCCTCCTGGCGGTGCCGGAACGCGACGACACGCGATCCCGGACAGGGCCCCGGGGGGGCGGCCCTGCGGCCCTCTGGTGCCCGAAGTGTGTTCGCCGGGCGTTTTCGGGCCAATTCTCACGAGCGTTCTGCCCAAATCGGGATCGATTTCGGCAGAACGCTCGTGAGAATTGGCCGGCGTTGGGCAGCCCTGGTCAGCGACCAGGGCCGCGTGGAGCAGGGCCCTTTCTCGCTCGGGGCATGGCGCGGCCAGCCGGAAAACGAGCCGCGACGATGGGGTGCGGCCGGCGGCCCCGGCGCCGGGGAGTTTTCCCCGAGCAGAGTGGATGGAGGCGCCGTGGCCGGGCGTCCGCCTCCGCCGTGGCGGGCGGTCGGGCGCCCGTGGAGGGGGCTGGCCTCTGTGGGGGAACGGAGTGATCTCTCACTCCTTGGCTGGGACGAAGCCGCGAACGGTGCCGTTGTCGCCGGGACGGTCGGGGGGACTCGTGGCGCGGGACTCAGGGTTCCCCATGCGGAGGCCCCCAGGCTCAGGCCCCTGGCAACGGAAGGCTGAGCAAGCAGGCCCGGGCCCGGGCCCGGCGTTTGGGGTTGGCCCGGCCCCAGCGGCCGGCGCCAGGGAGGGGACCCCCGGAGGCTGAGGAGCGGGAGGCGTCGGCCTCCCCGGGGCCCGCCTCTCGGTGCTCCTCCTGGCGGTGCCGGAACGAGACGACACGCGATCCTGGACAGGGCCCCGGGGGGGCGGCCCTGCGGCCCTCTGGTGCCCGAAGTGTGTTCACCGGGCGTTTTCCGGCCAATTCTCACGAGCGTTCTGCACAAATCGGGATCGATTTGGGCAGAACGCTCGTGAGAATTGGCCGGCGTTGGGCAGCCCTGGTCAGCGCCCAGGGCCACGTGGAGCAGGGCCCTTTCTCACTCGGGGCATGTCGCGGCCACCCGGAAAACGAGCCGCAAAGATGGGGCGCGGCCGGCGGCCCCGGCGCCGGGGAGTTTTCCCCGAGCAGAGTGGATGGAGGCGCCGTGGCCGGGCTTCCCACTCCGCCGTGGCGGGCGGCCGGGGCGCCCGTGGAGGGGGCTGGCCTCTGGGGGGAACGGAGTGATCTCTCACTCCACGGCTGGGACGAAGCCGCGAAAGGTGCCGTTGTCGCCGGGACGGTCGGGGGGACTCGTGGCGCGGGACTCAGGGTTCCCCATGCGGAGGCCCCCAGGCTCAGGCCCCTGGCAACGGAAGTTTGAGCAAGCAGGGCCGGGCCCGGGCCCGGCTTCCGGGGCTGGCCCGGCCCCGGCGGCCGGCGCCAGGGAGGGGACCCCCGGAGGCTGAGGAGCGGGAGGCGTCGGCCTCCCCGGGGCCCGCCTCCCGGAGCTCCTCCTGGCGGTGCCGGAACGCGACGACCCTCGATCCCGGACAAGGCCCCGGGGGGGCGGCCCTGCGCCCTGTGGTGCCCGAAGTGTGTTCGCCGGGCGTTTTCCGGCCAATTCTCACGAGCGTTCTGCCCAAATCGGGATCGATTTGGGCAGAACGTTCGTGAGAATTGGCCAGCATTGGGCAGCCCTGGTCAGCGCCCACTTTCGCGTGGAGCAGGGCCCTTTCTCGCTCGGGGCATGTCGCGGCCACCCGGAAAACGAGCCGCGACGATGGGGCGCGGCCGGCGGCCCCGGCGCCGGGGAGTTTTCCCCGAGCAGAGTGGATGGAGGCGCCGTGGCCGGGCGTCCGCCTCCACCGTGGCGGGCGGCCGGGGCGCCCGTGGAGGGGGCTGGCCTCTGTGGGGGAACGGAGTGATCTCTCACTCCACGGCTGGGACGAAGCCGCGAAAGGTGCCGTCGTCGCCGGGACGGTCGGGGGACTCGTGGCGCGGGACTCAGGGTTCCCCATGCGGAGGCCCCCAGGCTCAGGCCCCTGGCAACGGAAGGCTGAGCAAGCAGGCCCGGGCCCGGGCCCGGCTTTCGGGGCTGGCCCGGCCCCAGCGGCCGGCGCCAGGGAGGGGACCCCCGGAGGCTGAGGAGTGGGAGGCGTCGGCCTCCGCGCGGCCCGCCTCCCGGAGCTCCTCCTGGCGGTGCCGGAACGCGACGACACGCGATCCCGGACAGGGCCCCGGGGGGGCGGCCCTGCGGCCCTGTGGTGCCCGAAGTGTGTTCGCCGGGCGTTTTCCGGCCAATTCTCACGAGCGTTCTGCCCAAATCGGGATCGATTTGGGCAGAACGCTCGTGAGAATTGGCCGGCGTTGGGCAGCCCTGGTCAGCGCCCAGTGCCGCGTGGAGCAGGGTCCTTTCTCGCTCGGGGCATGGCGCGGCCACCCGGAAAACGAGCCGCGAAGATGGGGCGCGGCCGGCGGCCCCGGCGCCGGGGAGTTTTCCCCTAACAGAGTGGATGGAGGCGCCGTGGCCGGGCGTCGGCCTCCGCCGTGGCGGGCGGCCGGGGCGACCGTGGAGGGGGCTTGCCTCTGTGGGGGAACGGAGTGATCTCTCACTCCACGGCTGGGACGAAGCCGCGAAAGGTGCCGTTGTTGCCGGGACGGTCGGGGGGACTCGTGGCGCGGGACTCAGGGTTCCCCATGCGGAGGCCCCCAGGCTCAGGCCCCTCGCAACTGAAGGCTGAGCAAGCAGGCCCGGGCCCGGGCCCGGCTTTCGGGGCTTGCCCGGCTCCGGCGGCCGGCGCCAGGGAAGGGAACCCCGGAGGCTGAGGAGCGGGAGGCGTCGGCCTCCCCGGGGCCCGCCTCCCAGAGCTCCTCCTGGCGGTGCCGGAACTCGACGACACGCTATCCTGGACAGGGCCCAGGGGGGGCGGCCCTGCGGCCCTCTGATGCCCGAAGTGTGTTCGCCGGGCATTTTCCGGCCAATTCTCACGAGCGTTCTGCCCAAATCGGGATCGATTTGGGCAGAACGCTCGTGAGAATTGGCCGGCGTTGGGCAGCCCTTGTCAGCGCCCAGTGCCGCGTGCAGCAGGGCCCTTTCTCGCTCGGGGCATGTCGCGGCCACCCGGAAAACGAGCCGCGACGATGGGGCGCGGCCGGCGGCCCCGGCGCCGGGGAGTTTTCCCTGAGCAGAGTGGCTGGAGGCGCCGTGGCCGGGCTTCCGCCTCCGCCGTGGCGGGCGGCCGGGGCGCCCGTGGAGGGGGCTGGCCTCTGTGGGGGAACGGAGTGATCTCTCACTCCACGGCTGGGACGAAGCCGCGAAAAGTGCCGTTGTCGCCGGGACGGTCGGGGGGACTCGTGGCGCGGGACTCAGTGTTCCCCATGCGGAGGCCCCCAGCCTCAGGCCCCTGGCAACGGAAGGCTGAGCAAGAAGGCCCGGGCCCGGGCCCGGGTTTCGGGGCTGGCCCGGCCCCGGTGGCCGTCGCCAGGGAGGGGACCCCCGGAGGCTGATGAGCGGGAGGCGTCGGCCTCCCCGGGGCCCGCCTCCCGGAGCTCCTCCCGTCGGTGCCGGAACTCGACGACACGCGATCCCGGACAGGGCCCCGGGGGGGCGGCCCTGCGGCCCTGTGGTGCCCGAAGTGAGTTCGCCGGGCGGTTTCCGGCCAGTTCTCACGAGCGTTCTGCCCAAATCGGGATCGATTTGGGCAGAACGCTCGTGAGAATTGGCCGGCGTTGGGCAGCCCTGGTCAGCGCCCAGTTCCGCGTGGAGCAGGGCCCTTTCTCGCTCGGGGCATGTCGCGGCCACCCGGAAAACGAGCCGCGACGATGGGGCGCGGCCGGCAGCCGCGGCGCCGGGGAGTTTTCCCCGAGCAGAGTGGATGGGGGCGCCGTGGCCGGGCGTCCGCCTCCGCCGTGGCGGGCGCCCGTGGCACCCGTGGAGGGGGCTGGCCTCTGTGGGGAAACGGACTGGTCTCTCACTCCGCAGCTAGGACGAAGCCGCGAAAGGTGCCGTTGTCGCCGGGACGGTCGGGGGACTCGTGGCGCGGGACTCAGGGTTCCCCATCGGGAGGCCCCCAGGCTCAGGCCCCTGGCAACGGAAGGCTGTGCAGGCAGGCCCGGGCCCGGCCCGGCTTTCGGGGCTGGCCCAGCCCCAGCTGCCGGCGCCAGGGAAGGGACCCCGGGAGGCTGAAGAGCAGGACGCGACGGCCTCCCCGGGGCACGTCTCCCGGAGCTCCTCCCGGCGGTGCCGGAACGCGACGACACGCGATCCCGGACAGGGCCCCGGGGGGGCCGCCCTGCGTCCCTGTGGTGCCCGAAGTGTGTTCGCCGGGCGTTTTCCGGCCAATTCTCACGAGCGTTCTGGCCAAATCGGGATCGATTTGGGCAGAACGCTCGTGAGAATTGGCCGTCGTTGGGCAGCCCTGGTCAGCGCCCAGTTCCGCGTGGAGCAGGGCCCTTTCTCGCTCGGGGCATGTCGCGGCCACCCGGAAAACGAGCCGCGACGATGGGGCGCGGTCGTCAGCCGCGGCGCCGGGGAGTTTTCCCCGAGCAGAGTGCATGGAGGCGCCGTACCGGGCGTCCGCCTCCGACGTGGCGGGCGGCCGGGGCGCCCCTGGAGGGGGCTGGCCTCTGTGGGGAAACGGACTGATCTCTCACTCCGCGGCTAGGACGAAGCCGCGAAAGGTGCCGATGTCGCCGGGACGGTCAGGGGACTCGTCGCGCCGGACTCAGGGTTCCCCATGGGGAGGCCCCCAGGCTCAGGCCCCTGGCAACGGAAGGCTGTGCAGGCAGGTCCGGGCCCGGCCCGGCTTTCGGGGCTGGCCCAGCCCCAGCTGCCGGCGCCAGGGAAGGGACCCCCGGAGGCTGAGGAGCTGGACGCGACGGCCTCCCCGTGGCACGCCTCCCGGAGCTCCTCCGGGCGGTGCCGGAACGCGACGACACGCGATCCCGGACAGGGCCCCGGGGGGGCCGCCCTGCGTCCCTGTGGTGCCCGAAGTGTGTTCTCCGGGCGTTTTCCGGCCAATTCTCACGAGTGTTCTGCCCAAATCGGGATCGATTTGGGCAGAACGCTCGTGAGAATTGGCCGGCGTTGGGCAGCCCTGGTCAGCGCCCAGTTCCGCGTGGAGCAGGGCCCTTTCTCGCTCGGGGCATGTCGCGGCCACCCGGAAAACGAGCCGCGACGATGGGGCGCGGCCGGCAGCCGCGGTGCCGGGGAGTTTTCCCCGAGCAGAGTGCATGGAGGCGCCATGGCCGGGCGTCCGCCTCCGCCGTGGCGGGCTGCCGGGGCGCCCCTGGAGGGGGCTGGCCTCTGTGGGGAAACGGACTGGTCTCTCACTCCGCGGCTAGGACGAAGCCGCGAAAGGTGCCTTTGTCGCCGGGACGGTCGGGGGACTCGTGGTGGGGGACTCAGGGTTCCGCATGGGGAGGCCCCCAGGCTCAGGCCCCTGGCAACGGAAGCCTGAGCAAGCAGGCCCGGCCCGGGCCCGGCTTTCGGGGCTGGCCCGGCCCCAGGTTCCGGCGCCATGGAGGGGACCCCCGGAGGCTGAGGAGCGGGAGGCGTCGGCCTCCCCGGGGCCCGCCTCCCGGAGCTTCTCCTGGCGGTGCCGGAAAGCGACGACACGCGATCCCGGACACGGCCCCGGGGGGGCGGCCCTGCGGCCCCGTGGTGCCGGCCCTGCGGCCCCGTGGTGCCCGAAGTGTGTTCGCCAGGCCTTGTCCGGCCAATTCTCACGAGCGTTCTGCCCAAATCGGGATCGATTTGGGCAGAACGCTCGTGAGAATGGGCCGGCGTTGGGCCACCCTGGGGACCGCCTTGTTCTGCGTGGCCCAGGGCCCTTTCTTGCTCGGGGTATGTTGCGGCCACCCGGAAAATGAGCCGTGACGATGGGGCGCGGTCGGCAGCCACGGCGCCATGGCGTTTTCCCCAAGCAGAGTTGATGGAGGGGCTGTGGCCGGGCGTCCGCCTTCGCCGTGGCGGGTCGCCAGGGCGCCCGTTGTGGGGTCTTGCCTCTGTGGGGATCGCTTTGATCTCTCATTCCTCGGCTGGGACGCAGCCGAGAAAGGCACCGTTGGCGCTGGGACGGTGGTGGACTTGTGGCACGGGACTCAGGATCCCGGGTGATGCCCCGAGGTACAGGCCCCTGGCAGTGGAAGTCTGAACAAGCAGGCCTGGGTCCGGGCCCGGATTTCGTGGCAGGCCCGGCCCCAGCTGCCACCGCCAAGGAGGGACCCCCAGAATCTGTGCAGAGGGAGGCGTCTGCCTTGCCATCAGGGAGATTCTAATTTAAACTACATTGAGATACCACGTGACACCAGATAGAATGTCCAAAATTAGGAAGACAGGAAATAACATGTGTTGGATGGATGTTGAAAAGGGGAACCCTGTTACACTGTTGGTCAGACTCCAATTTAGTGCAGCCACTTTGGAGAACAGTGTGCAGATGACTCAAGAAATTAAAAATAGAGCTTCCCTATGACCCTGCAATTACACTGATGGGTATTTACCCCAAAGATACAGATGGAGTGAAAAGAAGAGCCATCTGTACCCCAATGTTTTTTGCAGCAATGGCCATGGTCGCCAAACTGTGGAAAGAACCAAGATGCCCTTCAACGGATGAATGGATAAGGAAGATGTGGTTCATATACACAATGGAGTATTATGCCTCCACCAGAAAGGATGAATACCCAACTTTTGTAGCAACATGGACGGGACTCGAAGAGATTATGCTGAGTGAAATAAGTCAAGCAGAGAGAGTCAAATATCATATGGTCTCCCTTATTTGTGGAGCATAACAAAGAACACGGAGGACATGGGGAGATGGAGAGGAGAGGGAGTTGAGGGAAACTCGAAGGGGAGATGAACCATGAGAGACTATGGACTCTGAAAAACAACCTGAGTGTTTTGGAAGGCAGGGGGTTGGGAGGTTGAGGAACCAGGTGGTGGGTAATAGGGAGGGCATGTACTGCATGGAGCACTGGGTGTGGTGCAAAAACAGTGAACACTGTTATGCTGAAAATAAACAAATAAAAAAAAAAAGAAAATTGTACTCTTAGACCCCGTCATCTATATCACTCATCCCTCCATCCACTTCCACTCTGGTAACCACTGAGTCGGTTTTTGTTTTGTATCTTCTTTCTCCTTTATTTATGTATGTTTGTTTCCTAAATTCCATGGAAGAGTGACATCCAAAGGCCTTTGTCTTTCTCTGACTGACTGATTTCACTTAGGATAGTATTCTCTAGCTCCATCCATGTGTCTGCAAATGGCAAGATTTCATTTTTTATGGCTGAGTAATTTCCCACTGTGTGTGTATGTGTGTGTGTGTGTGTGTGTGTGTACATTTATTATCTCATTTATCAAGTTTTCAAGAAATACTTGGATTGTTTCCATATTGTAATATTGTAATTAATGTTGCAAGAAACATAGGGGCACATGTATCCTTTTGAGTTACTGTTCTCATATTCGTCGGGTAATCACCCGGTAGTGTGATTGCTGGATTATAAGGTAGTTCTAATATTTAACGTTTTGAGGAACAGTGATACTGTTTTCCACAGGGACTGCAGCAGCTAGCATTCCCACCACAGTGCAAGAGGGTTCCCTTTTACCCACATCCTCCCAACATTTGTTTTCTTGTGCTGGTGCTGTTAGCCATTCTGATAGTATGAGGTAATATCTCAAGGACCTTTTCATTTGGATTTTCCTGTTGATGGCTGATGTGAACATCTTCTTATGTGACTGTTGTCCATCTGTATGTCTTCTTTGGAGCAATGTCTGTTCATGTCTTCTGTCTATTTTTTAATTGGATTTTTTGTTTTTTGGTTGTTGCGTTGTATCAGTTCTACATATTTTGGACACTACCCCTTTATTGCACATGATATTTGCAAACATCTTCTCCTATTAAGTACGTTGTATTCTATTTATTACATTTTCATTGTTGTTCTGCTGTGCGGTAAGTTTTTATATTGATGGAACTCTAGTAGTTTATTTTTGCTTTTGTTTCCTTTGCCTTAGGAGGCGTGTCTATTAAATGTATGGTTCATGTCAGAGAAGTTACTGTCTGTGCCCTCTTGTAGGATTTTTATGATTTAAGGTCTCACATTGAGGTCTTGAAACTGTTTTGAGTTTATTTGTCCATATGGTGTAAGAAAGCAGTCTAATTTCATTGTTTTGTGCATAGCTGTTCAGTTTTCCCAACACCATTTGTTGTAGAGACTGTCCTCTTCCCTTTTAATAGTTTTGCCTGTTTTGCAGAAGATTAATTGGGCACGTGATTGTGGGTTGATGTCTGAGCTTCTATTCCATTTCCTTGGTCACTGTGTGTATTTTTTTTTTTTTTTTGCCAGTCCCATACTGTGAGGATGAATGCAGCTTTGTAGTATAATATGAAATATGGAATTGTGATGCCTCCAGCTTTCTTTTTCTTCATAACATTGTGCTGGTTGTTCAGTATCTTTTGTGATTCCATACAAATTGTTAGGGTAGTTTATTTGAGTTCTCTCATTTTTTATTTGAATTCAATGAGCCAACTTATCATACATCATTATTTTCAGATGTAGTGTTAAATAATATATCAGATGTGTATTGCATCACGTGCCCTCCTTAATGCCCATCACCCCAGTTACCCCCCCCACCCCCCATCCAGCAACCCTCAGTTGGTTGCTATAGTTAAGAGTCTATCATGGTTTTTTCCCCATCTCTGATGACTTCCCATTCTGTTTCCCCTTCCTTTGCCTATGGTTCTCTGCCCTGTTTCTGATATTTCACATATGAGTGAAACCCTATCATAATTGTGTTTCTTTCATTGACATATTTTACTCAGCATAATATCTTCCAGACCCATCCAGGTTGATGTGATGGTAAGTATTCATCCTTTCTGATGGCTGAGGAATATTCCATTGAATATATGAACCACATCTTCTTTATCCATTCCTCTGTCCATAGATATCTGGGTTCTTTCCATAGTTTATCTAGAGTGGATATTGTTGCAATGAACACTGGGGTGCAGGTGCCAGTTCTTTCCCCTACATCTCTATTTTTGTGGTAAAAGCCCTGTAGTGCAAGTGCTGTGTTTTAGGGTAACTTTATTTTAACTTCTTGAGGAAACCCCATACTATTTTCCAGAGTGGATATAACAGTCTGCATTCCAACCAGGAGTGTAGGAGGGTTCTCCATTCTCTGCATCCTCACCAATATTTGTGGTTTCATGTCCTGTTAACTTTAGACATTCTGCCTGGTGTGATAGGACACCTCAATGTGGTTTAGATTTGCATTTCCCAGAAGCCATGTGATATAGAACATTTATGTATATATCTGTTGGTCACATGCGTGTCATCATTGGAGAAATATCTGTTCATATTTTCGCCCATGTCTAGACCTTCTGTTGGATTAAGGCCCAGAAGCCTAGAAGATACAATCAGCCAGAACTGTGGAGATTTTCACAAGGTCTGAGATACAATGGAGATTTAGGGTGTGTATCAAGCTCAGGGATTGTCTTCAGAGGGTGGATGGAAGTGTAGGTTCATTGACATTGTCTCAGGTTTGCATTCAGATGTCTCATGCTCTGAATCCAGTCTGGAGTAAAAAAAGGAGTTTCCTTTTGTGTGGCGGGCTGATCCTCTGGTTTTGCTAAAGTGTTCCCAATACCCGGGGCTTGGGATCCAGGCCTCTACAGATGGACCTCTCAGAACTCCAAATAGGGTTAGGGTTAGGACCTAGGAAAATGGAAGGTCTGAATTGCCAACCGTGTGGTGAGCGTCCTGGAGGGCTGAGTTGAGGACATGGGTCAGGGTGAGTGTCCGGCTCAGGGTTTCAGTCCATGAGCCCTTGAATGTGGGAATTCACTGGGATGGACACAGATGGGCCTTCATATCTATACTGACCTATATACTTACTGGAGTCCATTATGGAAACATTTCCATCTGGGTGTGAGGCTGAGTCCTGTGGTATTGCTCAGGCATCCCCAAATCCTAGGGCTTTGGAGCCCACCCTTAAGGGACAGAGACATGAGAACCCAAGCTAGGGATAGAGTTAGGGCCAAAGGACATTGCAGGCCCAAACAGCTGACAGTGTGTGTGGTTCCTAGAGGCTGGAATTAAGGATGAGTGTTCTGGTTCTGGTCAGGCACAGGGTTTGTGACCTCGAGGCCACTGAAATTGGGGGTTTGCTGGTATAGGCTCAGATGGGCAGGCATTTTATCCTGCTTTGAATACTTTCTAGAGGTCTACATGGCACGCTTTCCTCCTGTGTGTTAGGATGAGTCCTGTGGTATGGCTAAGGTGACCCCAGTCCATGGGGTAGGGAGCCAGGCCCCTAGGTATTGAATGCTCAGAACACAAACTAAGCTTCAGTTAGGGGTTAGGAGCACGGCAGGCCCAATCTGATGGTGGTGTGGCAAGCTATCCAGAGGTCTGAGTACAGAGGGATGGATAGAGTAAGTGTCAGGTTCAGGTTTGTGTCCAGCTGCTGACTCTGGGTGAACTCAGTGGTGCATGGCAGATTTCTCCTGCTCAGAATCCTTTGCAGAGTTCCAAATGGTATGGTTTCCTTCTGGGTGGCAGGCAGAGATCTCAAATATTGCTCAGGGGTCCCCATCCGTGGGTCTTGGGCACCAGTCCTCTGGGGTCAGAGCATGAAACCCCAACCTGGGGTTAGGGCTAGGTCCCAGCAACATAACAGGCCTGATTTGCTGGTGCTGTGCAGAGCTCTCACGGGGACTGAGTAGAGAACATGGGTCAGTCTGAGTCAGGCTCCGGGTTGGTGGCCATGGGGGGAAAGGCAGATTTCTCCTGCTCTCAGTCCTTGGCAGAGTTCCAATTCTGCTGTTTCCTGCTGGGTTGAAGACAGAGTCCTCTGGCATTTCTCAGGGGCCCCACATATGTGGGGCTTTGGTACCTGTATTCTTGGGACACAAGACAGAAAATGTACTAAGTTTTGGTTAGGGCTGAGGGTCATGTCAGTCTCAATATGCCACCCTGAGAGGAGTGACCTGGGGAGCAGAGTTGAGGACGTGGGTCAGTGTGAGTGTTAAGATCCAAGTGTGAACGGGGGGTGCTGAAAGTGGGATAGCCTCAGGGGGCCAAGAAATATTCTGGTATAGTTCAGGTGTAACCCATCAGCGGAGCTTTGGTGTCAATCATCAGAGGACAGAAGACTGAAAACACAACCTAGGGCTTGGAAAAGAGCACAGGGGCATGGCTGGCCTGATCTGCTGGTGCTGAGGCTAGATGTCTGGGGTACTGAGTTGGGGGCCATGGTCAGGTGGTGCATTACGACCTGGGTTTGTGCCTGGGGGGGTGGCCGAAGGTGGAGGTGGCTTCAGGGAGCATGAAGATTTCTCCCGTTCCGATGGTTCTGTGCAGCTCCAAACAAAACGGTTTCCTCCTGGGTGGCAGACAGAGTACTGGGTTGTGGCTCAGGGGTCCAAATATGGAGGAATTGGGGGACCAGCCTCTGGGGATGAAGACTGAAAATGCAACCTAGGGTTAAAGTTAGGGTCAGGGGCATGGCAGGCCCAATTTGCTGGCACTGAGAAGGGATCCCAGGGGGATGAATTGAGGGCAGAGGTCCGGTGGCATGAGAGGGTCCAGGTTTGTGGCCAGGGGACCGCTGAAGGAGGGGGTTGTGCTCAGGGAGGCATGCAGTTTCTCCCACTCTGAGTGTTCTACTCAGTTTCAAATGGCACGGTTTCCTCCTGGGTGGTAGGCAGTCTGAGTGCCAGCCTCCGCATTTGTGGCCCAATAGTGCGCAGAGGGTGGGGGATAGCCTCAGGTGAACCATGCAGGTTTCTCCCGCTCTGAGGATTTGACACAGCTCCAAACAGCATGGTTTCCTCCTGCATGGTGGACAGAGTCCTGGGGTGTCACTCAGGATTCTTTAATCTTGGGGTCTTGGGATCAGGACTCTTGGGGATGATACCTGAAAACCGAAATTAGGGATAGGGTTAAGGCCTAGGGCCATGGTAGACCTGATATGCCAGTGCTGAGGCAGGTGCCCTGGTGCGCTGAGTTGAGGTCAGGTGTCAGACGGGGCCTTAGCCTCTAGGTGTGTGTCCAGACGTTCGCATAACCTGGGGGTGACTTCAGGGGTGCATGGAAGTTTCTCCAGCTCTGAGGGTTCAGCGCAGCTCCAAACAGCACAGCGGTGCCCTGCGTGGCAGGCAGATTCCCAGCATGAGTATCAGGCATCCTCAATCCTTGTGACGCAGTATGTGGTCTATTCTGGAGAAGGTTCCATGTGCACTTGAGAAGAACGAGTATTCTGTTGTTTTAGGGTGGAATGTTCTGTATATGTCTATGAGGTCCATCTGGTCCAATGTTTCATTCAATGCTCTTATTTCTTTTTTAATTTTCTGCTTCGATGATCTGTCTATTTCTGAGAGAGGCGTATGAAGATCTCCTACTATTATTGTATTCATATCAATATGACTTTTTATCTTGATTAATAGTTTTGTTATGGAATTGGGTTCTCCTATATTGGGGGCATAGATATTCACAATGGTTAGATCATCTTGGCGGATAGTCCCTTTAAGAATTATGGAGTGTCCTTCTGTATCTCTGACTACAGTCTTTAGTTTAAAATCTAATTTATCTGATATGAGAATCGCTACCCCGGCCTTCTTTTGAGGCCCATTGGCATGAAAGATGCTTCTCCATCCGTTCACTTTCAGTCTGGGTGTATCCTTAGGTTCAAAATGGGTCTCTTGTAGACAACATATGGATGGGTCCTGTCGTTTTATCCAATCTGCAACCCTGTGTCGTTTTATGGGCGCATTTAGGCCATTCACATTGAGAGTGATTATTGAGAGATAGGTTTTGATTCATGTCATGTTGCCTTTGAAGTCTTTCTGTCTGTAGATTGTTTCTATATTTCTGTTCAATGATATCCTTGGGATTTTTTCTCTTTTATAGGACCCCCCTTAATATTTCCTGCAGTGTGGGCTTGGTGGTTGCATAGTCTTTTAAGCCTTGCCGGTCTTGGAAACTCTTTATCTCTCCATCCATTTTAAATGTCAGTCTTGCCGGATAGAGTATTCTTGGTTGCATGTTCTTCTCATTTAGTACTCTGAATATATTTTGCCAGCCCTTCCTGGCTTGCCAGGTCTCTGTGAAAAGGTCTGACGTTATTCTAATGGGCTTGGATGCCCACTCTCACCACTCTTGTTCAACATAGTATTAGAAGTCCTAGCAACGGCAATCAGACAACAAAGAGAAATAAAAGGTATCCAAATTGGCAAGGAAGAAGTCAAACTCTCTCTCTTCGCAGATGACATGATTTTGTATATGGAAAACCCCAAAGACTCCACCCCCAAACTACTAGACTCATACAGCAATTCAGTAACGTGGCAGGATACAAAGTCAATGTACAGAAATCAGTGGCTTTCTTATACACTAACAATGAAAATACAGAAAGGGAAATTAGAGAATCGATTCCATTTACTAGAGCACCAAGAACCATAAGATACCTGGGAATAAACCTAACCAAAGAGGTAAAGGACCTGTACTCGAGGAACTACAGAACACTCATGAAAGAAACTGAAGAAGACCCAAAAAGATGGAAGACAATTCCATGCTCTTAGATTGGAAGAATAAACATTGTTAAAATGTTTATACTGCCTAGAGCAATCTATGCTTTTAATGCCATTCCGATCAAAATTCCACAGGTATTTTTCAAAGAGCTGGAGCCAATAATCCTAAAATTTGTATGGAATCAGAAGAGACCCCGAATTGCTAAGGCAATGTTGAAAAACAAAAACAAAACTGGCGGCATCACGTTACCCGATTTCAAGCTTTACTACAAAGCTGCGATCACCAAGACAGCGTGGTCCTGGCATAAAAACAGACACATAGACCAGTGGAACAGAGTGGAGAGACCAGATATGGACCCTCAACTCCACGGTGAAATAATCTTCGACAAAACAGGAAAAAATATTCAATGGAAAAAAAGACAGTCTCTTCAATCAATGGTGCTGGGAAAACTGGACAGCTATATGTAGAATAATGAAACTCAACCATTCTCTTACACTCGAAATGGATAAAAGACCTCATCATGAGACAGGAATCCATCAGAATCCTAGAGGAGAACATAGGCAGTAACCTCTTCGATAGCAGCCACAGCAACTTCTTTCAAGATATGTCTCCAAAGGCCAAGGAAACAAAAGCGAAAATAAACTTTTGGCACTTCATCAAGATCAAAAGCTTCTGCACAGCAAAGGAAACAGTCCACCAAACAAAAAGGCAACCCACGGAATGGGAGAAGATATTTGCAAATGACAGTACAGACAAAAGGTTGATATCCAGGATCTAGAAAGAACTTCTCAAACTCAACACACACAAAACAGATAATCATATCCAAAAATGGGCAGAAGATATGAACAGACACTTCTCCAACGAAGACCTACAAATGGCTATCAGACACATGAAAAAATGTTCATCATCACTAGCCATCAGGGAGATTCAAATGAAAACCACATTGAGATACCACCTGACACCAGTTAGAATGGCCAAAATTAGCAAGACAGGAAACAACGATTGTTGGAGAGGATGTGGAGAAAGGGGAACCCTCTTACACTGTTGGTGGGAATGCAAGTTGGTGCAGCCACTTTGGAGAACAGTGTGGAGATTCCTCAAGAAATTAAGAATAGAGCTTCCCTATGACCCTGCAATTGCACTGCTGGGTATTTACCCCAAAGATACAGATGTAGTGAAAAGAAGGGCCATCTGTACCCCAATGTTTATTGTAGCAATGGCTATGCTCACCAAACTGTGGAAAGAACCAAGATGCCCTTCAACGGATGAATGGATAAGGAAGATGTGGTACATATACGCAATGGAGTATTATGCCTCCATCAGAAAGGATGAATACCCAACTTTTGTAGCAACATGGACGGGACTGGAAGGAATTATGCTGAGCGAAATAAGTCAAGCAGAGAGAGAGTCATGTATCATATGGTCTCACTTATTTGTGGAGCATAGCAAATAACACGGAGGACATAGGGAGATGGAGAGGAGAGGGAGTTGAGAGAAACTGGAAGGGGAGATGAACCATGAGAGACTATGGACTCTGAAAAACAACCAGAGGGTTTTGGAGGGGCAGGGTGGGGTAGGAGTTTGAGGAATCAGGTGGTGGGTAATAGGGAGGGCACGTACTGCATGGAGCACCTGGTGTGATGCCAAAACAATGAACACTGTTATGCTGTAAATAAACAAAAAAAAAAAAAAAAAATGAGTCTATGGAAGGCCCGGCAGTGCCAGTTCACGCCACTGGAGGGAGTGGTGAGCCGTGGTGTGAGATACCCTGGAAGGCATGGCGATGCTGCTTGCCACCACTGGAGGCAGCGGCGAGCTGCCATGGGAAACACACCTGAAGAGGAGTCAGTGCAGCTTGCTGGCTCTGAAGGCAGGGCGGAGGTGCCCGGTGAGAGACCCTGAAACGTGAGGCACTACAGCTTATTTTTACAGGACGGAGTGGTGAGCTGTATAGTCTCTGTTTCTCCAGGCTCAAGGGTGGTGGTAAGAATTGATGGAGCCTGTCCCCCACTCAGCATTGTGCCCTCTTTCCCCAGGTTTGCTGGTAATGTGCTGTCAGGATGGTTCAGGAGGGTCCTCCCAGTTGGGCTCTGGAGCCAGGGGAACCAAACCCGACTCATGGTGCATTTGGAACCGAGGAGCTGAGTGTTTGTTTGGAAAAGTATGTTTGTTTCTCCAAAAAGGACAAGGGCATTGACCAGCTTGAGAGGGAAGTGAATGACCAGTTAAGAAACAAGCTTGTGTCTCTCCTTCTCCCAGGAATCAGAGCAGGTGTGCAGGCTTTAGGTGGGAGACGCCTGCTTATCTGCACCTGACAACCCTTCTTCACTCTGGCTCCATGAGACCTGAAGTTTGGAAGTCAGCGTCTGAGTCAGTCATGCAGCTTGTCCCAGGACGTCAGTGTTCAGAGAAAACAGCAGGCCTGTGGGTCACAATGTCACATCCATGCCAGGATGGCAGGTAAAAATTCCCTTTCACCCCAAATTTCCTGGGCTTTTCTCTTGTCTCCAGTGGAGCTCACAAATGGCACACTGAACCAGCTGTAAGCAATCTCGTGCGGGTGCCAGAGCTCCTGAGTTTCTCTGCAGGGAGCACCTGGCAGGGATCTCATTTTCTCTGTTTA
>NW_025721476.1:0-2500 GCF_922984935.1 Meles meles
CAGATGCGATGGGAGCGGGTGTGTGTGTGTGTGTGTGTGTGTGTGTGTGTGTGCGCGCGCGCGCGCGCGTGCGCTACGCGCCTGAGATGGTGACCTGAGCCTATGGCAGACCCTTAACGCCTGAGCCACCCAGCTTACTGGGTGAAGAACAGCTTACTGTTTCTTAAGCGCTTCACATTCCAAAGAACCCGTGTGCCAAAGCGGTACGGGAGCGGGGAGCGGGGAGCGGGGGAGCGGGGAGCGGGGAGCGGGGAGCGGGGAGCGGGGGGGGGGGGAGCGGGGGGGGGAGCGGGGGGGCAGCGGGGGGGGGGAGGGGGGCGCCGGCACACAGGAAACCCGTTCTCTCCCTAGGCTACAAAAAGCTCAGTGGCCCCTGGCTGGTTCTCCATAGAGCGCGCTGACTCTTAGATCTGAGTCCTGAGTTGGAGCCCCACCCTGGTTGTAGGGTACACAAGAAAAACAACGACAGAAATAACAATGAAGAGCTCGATAAAGTCCGGCGCGCGTGGCCTCTGCCGCTCTTCCTACTTGGGCTCTCTATCTCGCTGTCAAATGCAGAAGCAAGAATCTTTAAAATGAAAGAAAGAAAGATGGAAAGGAAGGAAAGGAAGGAAGGAAGGAAGGAAGGAAGGAAGGAAGGAAGGAAGGGGAAGGGGAAAGGGAAGGAAGGGGAAGGGGAAAGGGAAGGAAGGGGAAGGGGAAAGGGAAGGAAGGGGAAGGGGAAAGGGAAGGAAGGGGAAGGGGAAAGGGAAGGAAGGGGAAGGGGAAAGGGAAGGAAGGGGAAGGGGAAAGGGAAGGAAGGGGAAGGGGGAGGGGGAAGGGGAAAGGGAAGGGGAAAGGGGAAAGGGAAGGGGGAAAGGGAAAGGGAAGGGGGAAAGGGAAGGGGGAAAGGGAAAGGGGAAGGGGAAGGGGAAGGGAAGGGAGAAAGAAAAAAAAAAATTACTTTCTACGGTGACAGAAGGACGGAGGTAGCCTCCTACCCAACCCCATAGCCTGCCTCCTTTCCAGCCAAATGACCAGCACCTGGGAATGGCTTTGAACCATTCTCCATGACTTGGGCTCGCCTGGTGGAAAAAGCGGGGTGCTGTTCATCTCACTTCTGGGCCAGCGTAAGAGGATGGAGTGAGGGTAGCTCTCGGTGGGGAAGGGGGCGCCACGAGACCCAAGGCGCAGGACCACCAGAGCATGATGAGATCGTTCTGGCCTTAAGGGGTGCAGGATAGCCTGTGAATCCTTTTCCAGGGAAGAAAGAGGCCACGCGAGACAGTGCAAAACACCTTTCCACAGTGTCTGCTGATGATGCTAGGACTTCTGTCCTCAGAGATGGTACCTGTTTAGTACCACTTCAAGTTTTAAGAGAAGGGGTCGGGCGGGAGACTCGGTGGCCCACGAACATCCTGTCGTCGTTCCACTCATCTTCCTAAGCTCATCGTGGAGAACGATGACGCCGTCCAAAGGAGCAGCGCGCCGATCCATGGAAACACCTGGGTGAGCCCCAAAAACGTGACGCTAAGAAAAAGGAACCCGAGAGCCACGGGTGACCTAATGAATGCCTTGGGATTCCAGGGGTAGGTAGGAAGGAGGCAGCCGTCATACCCCAATCCTAGGCAGGACGGAGGGGGGGATCGGAGGCTGTAGGGGGAGACCGGTGAAGAGAGTCAGGGTGAGGGGAGGGGGAGGCGCGGGTGGGAAGCGGGCAGGGGGTGGTAGGGGTGTTTCTTTTCGAAGGGATGGAAACGTTCTGGAAACGGTGGCGAGGGTTGCGCATCTTTGGGAGTCCCCTAAGGAATAAAAGGCTACCGAACCGCGTCCCTTGAAGAGTATGTGAATTATGGAGTGCGAATTTTATCTCCACTTTGAAAACGGGAGGGCAAAGGGTAGGTAGACGAGGGAGGGAGGGAGGGAGGGAGGGAGGGAGGTGACCGGGGCGGGTGGTTGGTGAACAGGGCGGCGGGTGGGTCTGCCTATCTCCCTCTCTCCCTTCCCGTCCCTTCTTCCCCCTTCAGTTCCTTCGTCCGTCCGTCCCTCCCTCCCTAGCCATCCGTGCGTGCCCGCGTGTGCGCGTCCATGCCCATTCCTCCACTCTGTGGGTCCGCGCACACATTCAAAACCGGTGGTGGGGGGGGGAGGGGCTGGATGTGTAGGATACTGGGCATGCGTAGTATTCTGAGAGCTTCTGTGCGTTACCCCCACTCATCACCTCTGAGAGTGGACAGAGTCTGTGGGCGGCCACCCCCCCGCCCGGGTCCTGGGTCCGGCAGAGACTCCAAGCCAACGCAGGCCAGGCGGGGGGGGGGGTGGGGGGTGGGGGGTGGGGGGTGGGGGGTGGGGGGTGGGGGGTGGAAAAGCGTTCAGCAGGTGTAAGGGGAAGGTCCCATGATGGGTCGTTGGGGTGGGGGGAGCAAGAGAGGAGGTGGCCAGAAGAGGGGTGTCCTAGGTCATTTCAGAGAAAGGGAAAGTGGATAGCCGTCCCAGGGTCGATCGAACTTTCTGGAGAACA
>NW_025721476.1:17500-47500 GCF_922984935.1 Meles meles
CCGGGCTCCGCCCAAGGAAACGCCGTCCCAAAGGCCTCCAGGGCCTGGGAGGGGGCGGGGGTGGGTCTGCGGCAAGGGACAGGCCCAGGACAATCCTGAGCACCCGCGGCCAGAGCCCCACGAGGGGACCGCCTTTGCCTCTTCTACGCACGCCATGCTCCCATCCCCGCCCGGAAGGGACCTCAGGCCTCCACACCGAGGCCACGAGAGGAGCGGAGACGGGCACGGCATGCCGGGCAAAGAGAAGCAGCAGCCCTCGGCTGGCCAGGCGCCGCAGCGCTGGCTCGGCCCGGCGCGGTCACTCACACGCCCCACCAAGTCCTGTCCACACACACCGCCCTGGCACGACGCGCACCAGAGGACGACGAGGTGCCCGCACCCCCACAGAGGGGGGCGGGTGGGGCCTCCCTTACCGACTTCCACCACCCGCTCTCCGGACACACCACCGACAGCGGCAGCCCGAGGGGGTCGCTGGGAACGGGGAAACGACGCCACCGCTCGGCCTCAGGCACCTGAGACAACCTGGAGCGCTCCAGGGGCACCACAGAGGGCCAGGCGCCACGCGCTCAGCACGCCCGGGCGGTGAGCAGCGCGGCCTCGGGATGGCCCTCCCCGACACAGGGAGGGCGGCTCACCCCGCGTGAAGGAGCCGAGAGCGGCAAGCGAGAGTGTCCGCTGCGTCAGCTGGACCCCACACCCACGGGCGCCCTGAGGCGGAGAACCGTGGGAAAGCAGAGTCGGGCCGGAGCCCACAAACCCCCCCGCACCCTCCCCTCAACACCCCCCCACGGCAGCGGGTGGCAGAGGAGGAGGAGGAGCGAGGGGCCCACGGGCAGAACGAGAAGAGCGGTCCCATTCGCCATGAATGTCCGTCCCCTCGTCTGACGCGGCTTAGACCCGGCCCGGGAGAACGCGACATCACCACATCGATCAGCGAAAACGTGCCCAAGGAGGAACCCAAGGGGGGGAAACGCCTGGCGACGACAACCGACCAGAGGGACCTGCTTTCAGCCTCGCCGGCACCCCTCGAGCCCAGGGCAAGAGCAGCCGGGCAACCCAAGGAGAACGCCTGACACGTGGCACGGAGCCTTGCGGAACGGAGCGGGGGGTTACCACGGCCGCAGCCGGGCGCCCACAGCGTGGAGTGAACGGGATAAAGGACCCACGCCACTTGCCCACGCCGCCCTCGGGTGCTGGAGACCAGAGGTGGCACCACAGCCCGGGACCAGCTGGGGGCACGAGAGCCGGCGCACAGGCCCACGCGGACGGCTCCAACGAGCGAGGGCCGAGCCGGATTTGGCACCACGGCCAAGCCCAGAGCCCCGCACGCACCCAGAGGCCCACATCGCTAAGGCGAGTCACTCAAACAGCGTGTCAGCACCTACCTGGCAACAAAACCTGCTCCTTTCCGGGGACAAAATAGCTACGCCATCTGGCGGGGCCTAGCCACGGGTCACGGGACCTCGTGGGACCGTGGCCTGGCCACTGGCCCCAAACACTGCTCCATTACCCTGCAAAGAGCGGGGGGGGGGGGGCGCCCCACGGAACCCCCAGGGCCATCTGGTCGACCCCCTGGAGCGTGGGGGAGCGGGCAGCCGGGACCGACCACGGACTCGAGGGAGGTGGAGCCGCCCGGCCTGGCCGGGTAGCTCCTCCCCTGGTCCGCCTGTCGTCCCAAGTCGGGACTTAGAAAAAAAATCAAGTTCTGCGGAGGGACCCGCCGGCCCTCAAAAAAAATCAAGTTCTGCGGAGGGGACCCGCCGGCCCTCAAAAAAAAAAATCAAGTTCTGCGGAGGGACCCGCCGGCCCTCAAAAAAAAATCAAGTTCTGCGGAGGGACCCGCCGGCCCTCAAAAAAAATCAAGTTCTGCGGAGGGACCCGCCGGCCCTCAAAAAAAAAAAAATCAAGTTCTGCGGAGGGGACCTGCCGGCCCTCAAAAAAAAAATCAAGTTCTGCGGAGGGGACCTGCCGGCCCTCAAAAAAAATCAAGTTCTGCGGAGGGACCTGCCGGCCCTCAAAAAAAAATCAAGTTCTGCGGAGGGGACCTGCCGGCCCTCAAAAAAAAATCAAGTTCTGCGGAGGGACCCGCCAGCCCTCAAAAAAAATCAAGTTCTGCGGAGGGACCTGCCGGCCCTCAAAAAAAAAATCAAGTTCTGCGGAGGGGACCTGCCGGCCCTCAAAAAAAAATCAAGTTCTGCGGAGGGACCCGCCGGCCCTCAAAAAAAATCAAGTTCTGCGGAGGGACCCGCCGCCCTCAAAAAAAAAAAAATCAAGTTCTGCGGAGGGGACCTGCCGGCCCTCAAAAAAAAAATCAAGTTCTGCGGAGGGGACCTGCCGGCCCTCAAAAAAAAATCAAGTTCTGCGGAGGGACCTGCCGGCCCTCAAAAAAAAATCAAGTTCTGCGGAGGGGACCTGCCGGCCCTCAAAAAAAAATCAAGTTCTGCGGAGGGACCCGCCAGCCCTCAAAAAAAATCAAGTTCTGCGGAGGGACCTGCCGGCCCTCAAAAAAAAAATCAAGTTCTGCGGAGGGGACCTGCCGGCCCTCAAAAAAAAATCAAGTTCTGCGGAGGGACCCGCCGGCCCTCAAAAAAAATCAAGTTCTGCGGAGGGACCTGCCGGCCCTCAAAAAAAAAATCAAGTTCTGCGGAGGGACCTGCCGGCCCTCAAAAAAAATCAAGTTCTGCGGAGGGACCTGCCGGCCCTCAAAAAAAAAATCAAGTTCTGCGGAGGGACCTGCCGGCCCTCAAAAAAAATCAAGTTCTGCGGAGGGGACCTGCCGGCCCTCAAAAAAAAAATCATCAAGTTCTGCGGAGGGACCTGCCGGCCCTCAAAAAAAAATCAAGTTCTGCGGAGGGACCTGCCGGCCCTCGCCTCCTTCTCCCTCTCCCTCTCCCTCGCGGCCCGTGCCTCCACTCGCCGCGTGGCGCCGCACGGCCGCCACGGCCCGGTCCGAGCCGGTCCGAGCCGGTCCGAGCCGGTCCGAGCGGTCGCCGGCTCCCGGGCTGGGACTGGGAGAGGGGGCGGACCCGCGGAGGCGCCCCCTGATGGCCCGACCTCCATGGACATCGCGGCCCGTGCCTCCCCTCGCGGCGTGGCGCCGCCCGCACGGCCGGCCCGGCCCGGTCCGAGCCGGTCCGAGCCGGTCCCCACCTTACGCAGCGGGCCTCGGAAAACTTGGTGAGAAAATCGGGGGCGACGACCAGGACCCCACGCGTGCCCGCGGACGGACCCCTCGCGCCATCCACCGGCTTCCCGGCGAGGCTCGGGCCGGTCCCCAACCGCCCGAGTGTGACACGGGACACAAGGGACACGTGGGACACGGAAGGCCCGATGAACGACCAGAGCCACAGGCCGAACGGCGTCCTCGCACCGCACGCACACACTGTCTCCCATTCCCACGCCGGCGGGCAGGCGGGCGGAGGAGGGGGCACCGGCGGGTGCTGGTCGACCCCTCCAGGAAGCCCCCAACACCCCTCCGCGAGAGCCAGGAGGAGGAGAAGGCGGCGACGGCGGGGGCGGCGCCGCTGCTCCCCCATATACCTGGGGTTTCAATCTCCCGCGAGCCGATCGCGCGCCGACGCCCCAGAGACCGCGGGGACGATCGCTCTAGTGTCGCCGGCCTCCCGGAACTCCAGCTTGGGGACCGCGGCCAAATGCCATCCCTTGCCGACATCGCCCACGTTCCGGCGGGGAGACGCTATATAAAAGCGGCCGCCAGGTGCCGCCAGACAACCGCCACGAAAGACACCGAGGCAGATCCGGAACGCAGGGCCAGTGACAGTCGCGAGGCCGGCCGCCAGGCCGCCCGATCCCCTCCCGGCCCACTTCGGAGGGGCGCGCGGCCCCGGGGCGTCAGCCTCGGCAGCTCACGGCAGGCACGGCGCGACTCCAGCTCGCCCAGGGGAGACTTGGGGAACGCGTCCGGGCCGCTGCCGCCGGAAGGGGGGGGCCCGATTCGCCACGGGGGACACACACACACACACACACACACACACACACACACACACCCACCCACCCACCCCACCCCACCCCCACCCCCGGCGGCCCGGCAGGCCTGGAGGCACCAGCTTCCCACTGTGGCATGTGAGCAAGCGGGCGCCCGGGCCTCCGGGAGGACTTAGACAAATGTCCCCGGGCAGGGACTGTAAAACCGAGACCCACGCGAGTACTCCTTTAATGTTGTTGTTGTTGTTGTTGTTGTTGTTGTTGTTGTTGTTGTTGTTGTTGAAGATTTTATTTATTTATTTGACAGACAGAGATCACGAGCAGGCAGAGAGACAGAGAGGAGGAAGTAGCCTCCCTGTCCAGCAGAGAGCCCGATGCGGGACTCGATCCCAAGACCCTGAGATCGTGACCTGAGCTGAAGGCAGAGGCTTCATCTACTGAGGCCCCCCCCCCCCCAGGCATCCCACACGCGCGCACTCCTAAACCAACAACGGATGAACCGTTTTTTTCCTAGCATTTCAAGGGCAGGAGGTCTACTCTGAAGCCAACGATGACACCTCGGGAGGACGGAAAGGGGGTGACTGACACACACCCCCAGAAAGGTGCTCACTGAACCTGTCTCTGCCCGTACCACGATGATGTCTAAGGACAACAAACAGCTGTGGGGAACATCGGTGCCAAGGCAGGGTCGTGGCATCCGTGACCAAAAGCGGAATAAACCCCGGGGCGGGGGTGGGGGGCAGTGGAGGGGGGGTGGGACGGCAGGGAGGCGGCACGGAATGGGGAGGAAGAGAGTTAAAATAGGGGTGCCTGGGTGGCTCAGGGGGTGAAGCCTCTGCCTTCAGCTCAGGTCATGGTCTCAGGGTCCTGGGATCGAGCCCCACATCAGACTCTCTGCTCAGCGGGAAGCCTGCTTCCCCCTCTCTCTCTGTCTGTCTCTCTGCCTACTTGTGACCTCTCTCTGTCAAACAAATAAAATCTTGAAGAAAAAAAAAAAAAAAACAGGGAGGGAGAGAGAGAGAGAGAGAGAGAGAGAGAGAGAGAGAGTTAAAATAGCCATTCACTGAAGAAATCCAGTTCCGGAACAGCCGCGCGGTCCAACTCTAGGACACGGCGGCGGGGCGGGGCGGGGCGGGGCGGGGCGGGGAGGGGAGGGGCCGGTGCTTGAGAAGAGGTAAATATTGATGATGAACTAACTATCCCCTGATGTGTGGCGGGGGGGGGACAAGGCGTAGAACTTCCCCCGGCCTGTGAAGGAAAAAAAAACAAAAAACAAAAAACTTTATTCGTTGGTTCTTTTCTTTGTTTGCTGGATTTTCAAGTACACGTATCTCGGGGCGCCTGACTGGCTCCCTCTGAGGACCACACGACTGCGACTCTTGACCTGCGGGGGGGGGGGGGGGGGGGGTCCTGAGTTCCAGCACCACGCTGGATGGATGGGTGGAGAGATTACCTAAAAATATAAAACCTTGAAGACACACACACACACACACACACACGCACGCACGCACGCACGCGCGCGCGCAGCAGCAGCAGCAGCAGCAGCATTATCTATCCAAGATAAACACCCCTGGGCAGGAAGTGGGGTCAGAGGAAAACAGAAACAGCGGTGGCAGGGGGAGAGGACACTAGAGGGCAACAGAGCAGCAGCATCCTGTCTAGGTGCTCTGGCGCTTTTGTGCTTTACAAAAGCCCAGGAGGAACCTTTCAAAACCTTGGCCCTCCTATCCCCCAGCGGAGAGGGCAGAAGCTACTGTCCAGCAAGAATGCCTTTGATTAGAGGTAACTCTTCTCCCATGAAACTTCACCATTTGAACATGGGCTTTTTCATGGCTTCCTTTCCAAGCCTTTCTCTTTGCCGCCTTCTCACCTCCGTGAATCCCTGATCCCACTTTGCAACAATCCCTACCCATCTCACCCCCGCCGTGCCCCCCCCCCACACACACACCTCTCCCTCCCTCTCTCTCTCTCTCTCTCTCTCTCTCTCTCTCTCTCACACACACACACACACACACACACACACACACACACACACACATGCCCCGGGATGTAAACTGTTCTCTGTCAACCATCCATCCGGAGCACTCACTATAAAAGTACACGAGGAAAACGCAGACAAGAGAGACATCAAGCAAATACTGTGACTCTGAAGGCTGGGCCCCTATTGAGTCGAGAGAATTGACCAAACAGCAGAACCTGGAAAAGAAGGTTTTCCTCCCAAGTCGGTTCCTCCATCGTTGGCTACACGACGTTCTTTCAGCAGTATTTCCCCAAGAGTGTGACGATCCAAATAAGGTTTCCCAGTGCAAAGTTCATGGGCGCAGACTTCACACCTGTGTTTCAAGGACACGTCTTTCAGGGCACCTAGCTGGCTCGGTCCGGAGGACCCCCAAGGAAGGCAACTCTTGATCTGTGGGGGTCCTGAGTTCCAGGGCCACCCTGGGTGGGTGTACAGAGCTGACACGCCCAAGAAATTTGAACCGCTATGGCGATGTCTGTCAAACACAACAAAGGAAAACAAAGCAAAAATCGGAAATAAAGTCGCCCCTGGTCGAATGCTTTCTTTGCAGAGGCCATGGAGACCCTGCGATGTTGGCAGACAGACAGACACGGTCGGTCGGTCGATGAATCGATGGCACGGAACAGATACCGAAAGAGATATGCCCAAGCGCAAAGGCCGTTCAAAGGAGGAAACATGGCCCACCTCCCCACGAAATCAGAGGACAGTCAGTCATCAGACATCCACAGACCCAACATGCAGGCAGGCAGGCAGGCAAAGAAACAAGACAACTGGGGTGCCTGAGTGGCTCGGTCGGTGAAACGTCTCTGCCTTTAGCTCAGGTCATGATCTCTGGGTCCTGGGATCGAGCCCCGCATCCATCCACTGGGGCTCCCTACTCAGCAGAGACTCTGCTTCTCACCTCCCTCTCCCTGACCCTCCTTTCGGGTCCTTCGCTCCTTCCTTCCTTCGTCCTCCCTCCCTACCACCACCACCACCACCACCACCAACAACAACAACAACAACATTCTTTTTTAAGGAGGGAAAAGAAAGAAAGAAAGAAAGAAAGAAAGAGGAAGAGGAAAGCTTCCATCCAAACAGGCAGATCTCACCCCTCCTACAAATGTGAACTCCAAACGGATCTCACACTTCCATGGGAAACAGAACACCGGAACACACGTGTGTGTGTGTGTGTGTGTGTGTGTGTGTGTGTGTGTGTGTGTGTGTGTGGGGGAGGATTCTAGGGGGAAAGCTGGGGATCTAGGGCCAGGCAAAGAGGGTTTAAGACTGGACACCTGAGGCGCGATCCGTAAAAAAAAGAAACGGAGGGGTTGGAAGTCACCAAAATTAAAACCCTAGACTCTGTGAAACACCCTCTGAAGGGGACCCAAGGGCAAAGGACACACAGAGGCCTGAGGGATCAGCCGGGAGTGGGAGGTGGGGGGGGGGGGTGGTGGTAGTGGTAGAGGGTGTTGCTCAGAGAGAGACAAAATGAGGAAACGCTCCCAGAGGTCGGATCAGGGTCACTAGGAGAACGGGGGTGGGGGGGGTGGGGGGGTGTACAATCCATTCCGTATGGGAAGTCTGCCACACAGCCAAGGGCAAGGAAGAAATCCAAGATTTTCAGGGTCAGGTCCCTTCGAGCAGGTCGTGTCTACGACAAGGCCACCGACTCAGAAAACCAGCGAGGCCGTTTTATGTCTAATTCCAAAGGGACATGAAGTCTGGGGTTGAGAGGCAGGGAGTCCATCCCTGATCATCCCAGAGGCGATTAAAAAGACAGAAGAAGGGGCGCCTGGGTGGCTCCGTGGGTTAAAGCCTCTGCCTTCGGCTCAGGTCATGATCCCAGGGTCCTGGGATCGAGCCCCACCTCGGGCTCTCTGCTCAGCAGGAGGCCTGCTTCCTGCTCTCTCTCTGCCTGCCTCTCTGCCTGCTTGTGATCTCTGTCTGTCAGATAAATAAATAAATCTTAAAAAAAAAAAAAGAAAAAGAAAAAGAAAGACAGAAGAACCGTAGCAAGGACAAACTCTGCAGGGCCCAGGGTCGAATGGCAGGGAAACTTCCGATTTTCTTTTCAACACCCAGGCCCAGGAGCCTATGCCCAGGCACCCTGCCGCTGCGGAGGAGCCCCGGGAATGGCCGGAAAGAGAGGAGCCAGCGATGGCTGGCGGGACCAGGGATGGGGAGAGGGATTCCCGAGGAACCAGGACCCACCCGTGAGCCACTTCCCCAGACTGCCCTGAAGGAAACCAGAACCTGTCACCCCGAAAAGGTGCCCACTGTGGCACGTCAGTTATCTCAAATTCCACTCCTTGTAGGAACCAGGAAGCAGAAAGCCAGCCTCCATCACCAGAGACAGGAGAGGGGAGCCAGAGAATTAGGGTCTGAACCGTCCATGTCGATGAAACTTCTTCAACCAGGCCCCCCCCCCCCCCACCCCCACCCCCACCCCCGTCCTCCCGGGGCTGTCTTTGCCACGGCCTGCCTGCCCCTTGCCCAAACCCCCTGGTCTTGTCCGTTCTTCGTGGATCGAGTCCCTGTCTTGTCTTGTCTTGTCTTGTCTTGTCTTGTCTTGTCTTGTCTTTCATTTTTCTTTTCTTTTCTTTTCTTCTTTTTTTTAAGATTTTATCTTATTGACTTATTGGAGAGACAGAGATCACAAGTAGGCAGAGAGGGGGGGCCGGGGGGGGGGGCGGGAAGCAAGCTCCCCATCGAGCAGAGAGCCCGATGCAGGGCTCGATCCCAGGACCCGGAGATCATGACCTGAGTGGAAGGCGGAGGCCCAACCTACCGAACCACCCAGGCACCCCTCGAGTCCCCGTCTTTAGGCCCTTGGGAAGGCGCCCCTGGGCAGGCAAACACCTACCCACGGTTGGATGCCCTTCTCCAGGGAACCTCTTCTGTCGGTCGCCATCCTAGGCCCAGCCACAGACCCTAAGCAGGTAGAGGAGAATGTGTGTCCACCACCACGACCAAACACCCCCACCCCAGCAGGGAGATTGTCCACCTGGAATGTCACTCGGACCAGATGAAGAGAGCCAAGGCAAGAGAAAGGAGGCAACAGCGAGGTCCCCTGACCACTTGTAACCCACTGATGAATCCCTGACACACATAGAGGGTGGAACACCCCTACAACTCCCTCAAGGATTTCGTTCCATGCTTTACCCGTGAGGATTCGCTCTAGTCAGTGTCCCTTCACTCCGACAGCCACCCATGCCCACGATAGGCTAACATCCCTCTTCCAACACGGGGTCCACAGACACACATCGAAAGGGTCCCATGACTCACGCTTGGCTAAAACAAGAGGGACTCACCTCACCTTGACAGCGGGGAGCCCCGCAAGGTCTCGGAGACCTTGCTCGCACCATACACACATTCCTTGGAGACTGACCTCATCCCTAACCCCCACTAACTGGAAACCGTATCACCAGTGACCCCTCACAATCCCAGCACGGCTCTTTCTGCCCACAGGTCCTGTCCCCGTGCTGTAAGAAAAGCACCCTTTTGCACCAAACCCATCTCTGCAATTCTTGCTTGGCCATTTCCCCGGCAGCTCCACATCCGGTCTGCCTGTCTGTCTGTTTTGGGGTTTGTTCCTTCGTGTGTGTGTGTGTGTGTGTGTGTGTGTGTGTGTGTGTGTGTGTGCGTGTGCGTGCGCGCGTGCGCGCACGCACGTTTCATGGGCCTTTGTTTGTATTTATTTGTTTATTCACTTACTTACTTACTTATTTACTTATTCTGAGTGGTTTTGGGTTCACAGCCAAATTCACTGGAGAATACGGGCAGTACCCACAGGGCACCTGCTCTGCCATCGGTCACGGCTCACTGGCCCCTGCCCCGCCCCCCAACACTCAGAGGCACAGGCCTGCTCCCTGAGAGCTTCCCACTCCCCCAGAAGCCTACCGACCAACCGACCATCCGTGGCAAACCTGGTGTATCGCTTACAAGGGATGAATCCACACTGAGGCATCATCATCACCCACTCAGAGCCCAACATTGTCCATTCTCTGGGGTTTTGTTTTCCTTTTTATAACGATTTTATTTATTTATTTGACAGAGAGAGAGAGAGAGAGAGAGAGAGACGGACGGACAGACAGACAGACAGACAGACAGACAGATCACAAGTAGGCAGAGAGAAAGGGGAAAGCAGGCTCCCCGCCAAGCAGAGAGCCCGATTCGGGGCTCGATCCCAGGACCCGGAGGTCATGACCAGAGCCGAAGGCAGAGACTTGACTCACTGAGCCACCCAGGCACCCCTCCTTCTGTGGGTTTCGACAAAGGTATCTCACCACCACAGTAGCTCTCTGAATGGTTCCACCGCCTTAAAAATCCTCTGTGCTCTGCCTAGTCACCCTACCCACCCACCTGCACCCTCCCCCCCACCCCCCCACCCCACACCCTCCACCCCCACCAAAACCCCTGGCAGCCGATGGATCTTTGTTGTCCCTTTCGCCTGCCTGCCATGGAAATTACTCACACGGGGCAAGATTTCACCACTTCAGTGGACTGAGTAGTTTCACGGGATGCCATCGCAATCATGATTTTTTTTCAGTCTCTATATTTCCTCAGTCCCTAAGTAAGAAAATACTCCACGTCATCTAGAACTACTCCGATGCCTCCATATTCTGGGAGAAGACAGTTACCGCCAACTTTCAGGCCAACGGGCTGAATCTCTCCACCCTTTCCTCCAGAGCCTGACCAGTAGCTATTCCTGTTGCTTGCAGTACTTTTTCCTTGAGATTTTTCGGGAAGCATCCTGCCTCCTTTGGTTCCAATTTGGGCTGCACTCCTTTGAAGCCAAACCTGGTCCAAGAGGGGGAGAAACCCTCTGCCCACACCTGTCCGTCCATGATGCTGTCTGCTACAGTTCATACTCGGCTCTCCAGCCTACTGATCTCGTGACCCTCTCCATCGTTTGGCCTCCTTCAGCATGTCACATGGAGTTGGAACCGTGAGGTGGGTTCACCTCTTCTCTTCTGACCGGCTTCTCTCAGTCAGCAAGACACGCGGGAGTTTCCCTACCTGGCTCCCCATAGCTCCCCAGAGCTCGCTCATCTCTTTCCAAAGCCCCGAGAGCCATTTCTTTCGTGGCCTGGATGTACCCCCAGTCTCTGGATCCATTCTCCTCCTGAGGGACTTCTTGATTGCCTCCAGGTTCAAGCCGTTCCTAGTGAAGGGGCCGTGAACGTCTGCGTGTCGGTTTCTGTGCAGACATCCATCTTCAACTCGTTTGGGTCATCGATGCATACCAAGGAGCAGGATTGCTGTGTCATACAGTAAGAGTATGTTTAGCTTGGAGAGGCCATCACCCATATGTCTGGCCTTGGTGGGGGGGGGGGGGCACGGGAGCCGAGCGGAGGGCTGTGCACGGAAGGAACGAGGTCATGAAGGAGGGAGGATTCAAAGATGCTGGAAAGGAAGACCTCAGGGTTGGTGGCAGACCCTAAGGATGACATTGACATGAGACAGAGTAACAGGAAAAGGAGCCTACAAATTTGTTTCCTAAAAGTGTCCCATGAAAAAGCCCTCCCGAGGAAAGCCAGACCCTGAGAAGGAGCAAATCCTAGTTGCTGGTATATTGGGTTGAACAAGAAGAGGCGATTGTGGGGCGCCTGGGTGGCTCAGTGGATTAAGCCGCTGCCTTCGGCTCAGGTCATGATCTCAGGGTCCTGGGATCGAGCCCCGCATCGGGCTCTCTGCTCTGCAGGGAGACTGCTTCCTCCTCTCTCTCTGCCTGCCTCTCTGCCTACTTGTGATCTCTCTCTCTGTCAAATAAATAAATAAATCTTAAAAAAAAAAAAAAAAAAAAAGAAGAGGCGATTGTGGCAGAGTAACTACACTGTGTGGGGAGTCTACAAGAACACACGATTTTGGAGGAAAGAAAGAAAGAAAGAAACAAACAAACAAACAAACAAACAAGATCAGTTTGTCCAGAATTCTCATGTTCATTCTCAACTTCCTGTCCTTGAAGATAAGAATGTCCCTCACAGGGTATCTGGGTGGCTTAGTCCCTTAAGGGTAAGCGGCTGCCTTTGGCTCAGGTCCTGATCCCACATTCCTGGGATCGAGTCCCACTTCAGGCTCCTTGCTCAGCGGGGAGCCTGCTTCTCCCTCTCCCTCTGCCTGCCCTGCCCCTCCCCCTGCTTCCGCACGCCCAGAATAGATGTGTGTGCGTGCGTGTGTGTACACATATACATATATGTGCGTATATACATATATACATGCGTGTGTGTGTGTGTTCCCCCCCCCTCTCTCACTCACTCACTCACTCAAAAAAGAAGAAGAAGAAGAAGAAGAGAAGAAGAAGAAGAAGAAGAAGAAGAAAGAAAGAAAGAAAGAAAGAAAGAAAGAAAGAAGAAAGAAAGAAAGAAAAAAGGATGTCACTCACTCCCCCTTCTGCGATAGGGGAGACATCTCCCAGGGGAATGGGCAGAGGATGCTTCAGGGGAGAAAGGGGGGAGAGTTATCTCTCCCTCCTTGCACCTGCAGTTGGGGGGGGGGGGTGTGTGTGTTTTCTGCTGCTGCTGCTGATGCTGCTGCTACGTTTTAAATATTTTATTTTTTTTTAAGATTTTATTTATTTATTTGACAGAGAGAGATCACAAGTAGGCAGAGAGGCAAGCAGAGAGAGTGAGAGGGAAGCAGGCTCCCTGCCGAGCAGAGAGCCCGATGCGGGACTCGATCCCAGGACCCTGAGATCATGACCTGAGCCGAAGGCAGTGGCCTAAACCACTGAGCCACCCAGGCGCCCCTGCTGCTACGTTTTAGAAGTGTCTGTAGTTGGGGCGCCTGGGTGGCTCAGTGGGTTAAGCCTCTGCCTTCGGCTCAGGTCAAGATCCCAGGGTCCTGGGGTCGAGCCCCGCATCAGGCTCTCTGCTCACAGGGAGCCTGCTTCCTCCTCTCTCTCTCTGCCTGCTTCTCTTCCTACTTGTGATCTCTGTCTGTCAAATAAGTAAATAAAATCTAAAAAAAAAAAAAAAAAAAAAAGAAGTGTCTGTAGTTCAACACAGTATTCTGGTTTCCTTTACATCTAAACCTTATCTCAGGTTTGGGTTTTGACAGGACGGAGGGAGGGCGGCCCACATTTTCCATCAACATGGTGGAGAAGGAGAAGAGGGGTGTGGGCCTGTGCATATTCTTCTCCATGGTGGGGTGAGCAGAGGATTCACATTCAGCTCTTGCCAGAAGGGATATAATCTCTCCATAAACAATCAGGCAAAATATCAGGCGAACAGTAAGGGCAAGTAACGGTCAGAGGAACATAGACAAGATCGGCTCTAGAGGCTGGAGTGTCCCAAGCAATGATCTCGGCAGAGGCACGCCAATGTCAAAGATTTCCAGAGACCATGCTTAGGTATGGACGTCATTCCAAAGGTAGGGTGCTATCATCCGGTGAGTGTTGTCTGCTGTCCCCGGCTCCCAGGAGCACTGTATCTTGCCGATACAGTACGAGGCTCATCCCTGGATGGAATTGTGCCAGAGAAAGAGAGACAGCAGCACGTCCTTGAGCCTAAGGTGTGTTGAAGAGAGTGACTCTCTAAAGCACCCTTGGGCTGCAGAAGACCCGCTGGGTTTCTGTGGGTTGGTTTTAGGGATTGGTGACCACGGGATGGGTGTGGGTGGGTGTAGTTTGTTTACTTTCGGAACGAGGTGAAAGCCCTCTTCAAGTGGAAGTATTTGCACGGGGTGTCCGGCAGGATGGGAGGGTGTGGCTCGGTCCCTCTACCAGGAAGACAGGAGAATCAGGCCTTTTAAGAACTAGGCAAAGAGGGGCGCCTGGGTGGCTCAGTGGGTTAAAGCCTCTGCCTTCGGCTCAGGTCATGGTCTCAGGGTCCTGGGATCGAGCCCCGCATCAGGCTCTCTGCTCCGCGGGGAACCTGCCTCCTTCTCTCTCTCTGCCTGCCTCTCTGTCTAGTTGTGATTTCTCTCTGTCAAATAAATAAAATATTAAAAAAAAAAAAAAATGGGGCGCCTGGGTGGCTCAGTGGTTTGGGCCGCTGCCTTCGGCTCGGGTCATGATTTCAGGATCCTGGGATCGAGTCCCGCATCGGGCTCTCTGCTCGGCAGGGAGCCTGCTTCCCTCTCACTCTCTCTGCCTGCCTCTCTGCCTGCTTGTGATCTCTCTCTGTCAAATAAATAAATAAAATCTTTAAAAAAAAAAAAAAAAAAAAGAACTAGGCAAAGAGAAGAGTTGAGCTTTGGCCGTCGCAGCACCTGGCACCTCCGCAGAAAAAAATAGAAGGTTCCCAGAATGAATTGAGCTGCAGGAGTCAGCGTGAGCGGACCCCACCACCCTCAGCCCCCACCCCCCCACCCCCCCCAACCCGGGGGCAGGCAGTAGCTATAGTCCAGAGCTCCGGATCTGGGTCCGCCTCCCCCTACCAGGGCTCCCCCTGCCCTCTTCTCAGCCGGGGACGTCTATGTGAGCATGATCCCAGAAAAAAATCTCCCCTCATCCACAGAACTGTTGCCCACAGTTGGACCACTTTGCCTGAGAGACCAACTCATCTGTACCCGACCGTGACTTTTTTCCTAGGGACCCGGGGCCTCGTTCACCTACTTAGGATGAACAGCACCACCACCACCACCACCACCACCACCACGCCCGCCACACCCCCTCCCCCCCTCCCCCCCGCCATCCCCACCCCCAGCCTACTGCTCTCCATTCGACCTGAAGACGGCAGGGGTGGGGCGTGGGGGATGGGAGGACCGCTGAAGGGAGGTTCAGGGTGATCCATTCTCATGGGCCTCATTCAATCAAATCGTTTCATTCAAATGCAGAAAGTTTTCTGTTAAAGTCAGAGCCTGGGGCTTCTCTCCTTTGAATGGCGTGCTTCAAATCCCCCAACCCTTAGGCTGTGGCTTGCAAACTTCGGGAGGGAGGAGGCAAGGGGGAAGGAGACAGAGCGTGTCTCAAGAGCTGACCTTATCTGGGGGCAAAAAGAGTCCCCTCCTTTTCCTAACCCAGGAAATGCCGGTAAACCCTTTGGGAATCATGGATGTGGAGGATGACGTCTGACCTGAAAGCCTTCCAAGGGGGGGGGGGGGTGGTGCAGGTAGGAGGGTGTGGCATGGTGTGGCTGGGTCAGTCGGAGAGGGACAGGAAACACAGGATGGTGGTGTCTTAGGACGGAGAGGCCAAACACAGGCATGGACTGATGACGCTGGTGTCTTAGGGGTCAGAAGGCAAACACAGGCATGGAGTGATAAGGGATAAGAGCTTAAGAGTGGCCTGACAGGGGACAGTTCTCACTCATCCACCGAGTTACAGGGCCGAGCAAGCCCACTCCTCTAAGGCGACGGGAACAGTTGATTGATTATCCCTCGACCGGTCCTCCCTCTCCCACCTGCTTTCCAAGGGAAACCCTCTGTCTCATTTCCACATAGCCACTGGCTGTTTCACACGCCACTTTCTGTCCACTAAAAGAAGGAGGGAAGATGGGGAACCATAAACCAGCTCCACAGATAGCACCTCTGCACAGAGGGGTGAGTGTGGGTCTCATTGGGCAAATGGTCACTCCGAGCCTTGATCCCTGGGTTGTTTAAAAAAATGCACTGGAGGGAGCACCTGGCTGGCTCAGTCAAAAGAGCACAGGACTGTGAATCTGATCTCAGTCAGGATCATGAGTTCAAGCCCTGCATTGGGTCCACAGATAATGGAAAATGAATGAATGAATGGAATTTTTTAAAACATAAAAGTATGTCATGTTGTTCTCCCCCCCCCCAAAAAAAAAAGGAATGGAGGGGCGCCGCAGTCTATGAAGCGTCTGCCTTCAGCTCAGGTCATGATCTCAGGGTACTGAGACTGAGCCCTGCCCCTCTGGGGCTCCCTGCTCAGTGGGGAGTCTTCTCCCTCTCCCTCTGTCCCTCCCCCCACTCGTGTGTTCATGCGTGTGCGCTCGCTCGCGCTCTCGCGCGCTCTCTCTCTCTCTCTCTCTCTCTCTCTCTCTGAAATAACCAACTAACTTACTAAATAACAATCAAACTTCAAAAGAAAAAGGGCAGGGACATGAACGATTATTCACGGGGAACGATGGAGCCTGCACAGTGGGGAAACATCCTATGGACCCTCTATCCCCATGTTTACTTTGGGGTGGAGACTTGACCTGAGAAGGAGGATCATTGAGTCCCTTATGTCAGGAGGTTACCTTAGGAGAAGGAGAAGGGGCTGTGGGCATGCTGTGAGAGCTGGTCTAACCGGAACGGGGTCTCAGGCTCCTTCTCTCAGGTAAGGAGTATCAGGGCCGTGCTTGTTGATAAGCTGCAGCCCCATCCGTCGACCTTCAGTCCAGACTTCTGCAGAGATGCCTGGTATTTGGTAGCAAGGCCTGAAACGAGACGGTAGCTCAGTAGGGGGAACCAATTTTCTGAAAAACAGGCTTGGAGCTTTCAGCCAGCATCAGCCCATTTACCTTATGGGGCATGGTTTCCATCCATCCCTCCCACCACCCCTGTCAAGTTATGCTGTGGCTATTCTTTTATTTCCTCAGGGGAGGTAGGTTTATGGTAAAGAAGTTTCTGTACATCTTAGCGGTAACATGCCTATGTGCCGGGCTCAACAGAGGCTTTTCCCCTGTAGGTTAAAAGGGACTAGAAACAACAGGGAGTCAGACATGCTCTGTTTTCCCCTGTTATCATTCCCCATGGTCAATCCTTCATTCCATTGCTATGGAACAGGGGCAGAGGTCTGCCTTCTATAACTGCTTCAAGCTGAATGAGGGTGCAGTGGAGGCTTTGGAATGGAAGGATCTGAGACAGGGCAGATCGCAATTTTTGGTCCCTAGTGCCAATGGTGGGGGTCTCAGAGAGAGTTCCCTCTCTGAGGGCTTGGATATTTCTCTACACGGTTTGGTACCATATGGCATCATTGATTTTATCCCCAAGTACACTTGTAAGGAATAGTAACAGTAGAGTCTAACCCAATAGTCTCATTCTCTCTCAAATTGACCTGGCATCGGTGGGCATCCAAGAATACACGTGAGGGGCACCTGGGTGGCTCAGTGGGTTAAGCCTCCACCTTCGGCTCAGATCATGATCCCAGGGTCCTGGGTTCGAGCCCCACATCGGGCTCTCTGCTCAGTAGGGAGCCTGCCCCCCCCCCCCCCCCCCCCCCCCCCCCCCCCCCGCCCGCCCCCACCGCCTCTCGGCCTATTGGTGATCTCTCTCTCTCTCTCTCTCTCTCTGTCAAATCAATCAATCAATCAATCAATCAAAGAATACAGATGAGTAAATTAGTCTGAGCCCCTCCCCCAGCTGGGGAAGGGGGCAAAGGTTGTGGAGGGTTAAGGGTTTCTTCTAGCCAAGTAGCTTAGTGTTTGCCTTTTATTATCAGGGGCCCTACTCCTTCTCCTTTCTCTCCCCCCTCTTCTGTCTTTAAAGATTTTTATTAAGTCATCTCTGCACCTTGGGGCGCCTGGGTGGCTCAGTGGGTTAAAGTTCTCTGCCTTTGGCCGAGGTCATGATCCCAGGGTCCTGGGATCGAGCCCTACATTGGGCTCTCCGTTCCGCGGGGGGCCTGCTTCCTCCTCTCTCTCTGCGTGTCTCTCTGCCTACTTATGACCCCTGTCTGCCAAATAAATCAATACAATCTTTAGGGGGGGGGGGGGGGAGAAAAAAAAAAAAAAAGAAAGGAATCTCTGCACCCAGTGCGGGGCTCGAACTCACAACCCCGAGATCAAGCGTCGTGTGTTCTACCGACCGAGCCAGCCAGGTGCCCCTATCTCTATGGGTTCTTATTTCCAAAGAAGAGTTAATACAGGTGCAGCAAGTGGAGTTAAGGATCATAGACTCTGCCTCATTCATCTAGCAATCCGGCAGTTAAGAAGAGGCACTTCTATGCAAAACCCAAAGGAAAACACTGGTTACTGGTTGAAACAAGGGCTCAACCCAGTATCTAAGTCTGGAGTGCTGCCAGTGAGGTCTTGTAAGGCCCTATTTGATATTTTTTATTTGAGCCAGAGGCTTCCATGGAGGTGAAACAAGAACTTTGTTGTTTAACCCCTAGACTGTCCCTGATCCCCTTCCCCCAGGGGACTTAGAAACAAGTCCCGGAAACCAGCTCCGGGTGTGGAGGCCAAGAAAAACAAGACCGTACCCACCTCGAGCCTAGCCCTGTCAGAAGTACAGCCATCTTGGCAAAGCAAAAGCTGGCACCTTGCGCTGTAAGAGTGGGTGAGCATAAGAATGGCCATCCTGAAGGCCGGGAAGCCATTTTCCTGAGCATCGCTAACAGGCCCTACTGCGTACGTGACTCGAGATAAGAGGAACTAGCTCCAACCTGAAAAAGCAACTTACTCCTCTACCACCGGGGCGCTTAGGCGGTGGCGGTGGCGCCACCGGGACCAGATGTTCATAAAAAACAAAGAGTTAACTTGCAGAGATCACAGCAATCCTGCAAGACAGGAGTCTCCCTCGGTTCACAAATGTCCTAGTGATTGACAACAAAGAAGTCATCTTCTCCATAGCCCAATTTCCAGAGATGAATAGCTCAGTTCCTTGAAGCCTAAGGTCGCCCTCCCCACCATAAAACTGAAGGAGGCCGAGGTGGAGGGAAATGTCACTCAAGTTAAGTTTCTTCTAGACCTAAATCTCCCTTAACCACCAGGGTGACACGCCGGGGTGGCAAAAAGTGAAACTGTCAAAGTGGGGCGCAAGATAGGTCTGTAGCTATGAAAAAGTGCCTTGAAAATGCTCGATAAACCCATGGCTTTGAGTGCTCGGGGTCCTTGTTGAAACCCGCCGCGCTGGGCAGATTCTTGGACCCCAGCTAGCTGGAAATAAACCACGCTGTGGGACTTGCATTATCGAGTGTTCTCTGTCTCATGGAGGGGGTGGTCGACTCCGTACCCTAACAGTCTCTAGATGTCAGGCTTGAAGCATCCTTGGGCAGAGTGGGAGTGGGCAGGGACAATCTGACGGGCTGTTCTGGGGTGTAGGTCCAATGTCTCATTTCGAGTGGCCCATGGAGCCGCCGGCACAAACACTGTCTATGGATGATGAGCTAGTGTGGCCAGTTCCCTCAAAGTTTCTTTCACGTGGTCGAGCTTCTTTGCCAGGCTTGGGGGGGGGGGGGGGATACGGTTTTAGTTCTTAATGGTTTTAAGATAGGAGAATGGGAGAATGTTGGAAACCGTCGTTCACAGAGTCATAGTCCTAGAGAATCAAGAAAACCAGAAGGATTCAGGATCCCGTCCAGTTTTAGAGGCAGAGAACAAAGGCCCAAAGGTCATTCTTCAGAACCAGCAACTATCACCCCCAAAAGTGTGTTATTGAAATAGAATCTTTCTCTCTAATGTCACCTTTATTGCCATCCAAGATAGCCAAAGGAAGATGAATTTGTTTGTGAAACAATTCCAGTTTTCCCACAGTTGTTCTAATCATCTACATAAGCGAAGCAAGAAGAGCAAGCGATCGTATATGGGATCTTTCTTTCTTATCTGCTTGGATGGAGCTTTTCATAAGGAATTTTAGATTGAACTCTTTTCTTTTTAAAAGATTTCATTTTGGGGCGCCTGGGTGGCTCCGTGGATGAAGCCGCTGCCTTCGGCTCAGGTCATGATCTCGGGGTCCTGGGATCGAGCCCCGCATCGGGCTCTCTGCTCTGCAGGGAGACTGCTTCCTCCTCTCACTCTGCCTGCCTCTCTGCCTACTTGTGATCTCTCTCTCTGTCAAATAAATAAAATAAAATCTTTAAAAAAAAAAAGATTTTCTTTTATTTATTTGACCGGGGGGGGGGGGGGGGCACAAGCGGAAGGAGAGGGAGAGGGAAAAGCAGACTCCCCCGAAGGCAGATGCTTAACGACTGAGCCACCCAGGCTCCCCTAGATCGAACCTTTAAGTGCCTTTTTAAAATCCAGGAGCCAAGCCAAATATTTCCCATCAGATTCGCCTGCAAGACCTGTACATTTGGGTGAATTCCTCTCTTCCTGAGGCCCTCCAAATTTCCTTCATGAAGTTCCGGGATCCGCCAGGAGGTGGCATTCTTTATTCAACTGTTAAGGCCGAGGGGCCCTCGGTAAGCAAGGTGACCAGGCCAACCAACATTTCCAAGGGGCTTTATTGGATCCATCAAGTCAATCAGACCTTTTTAAGCAGTCTCATCATATCCGAGTCTACGCATGTGTCTCTGAAAGATGATATTCCAGGGGCAGCTGGCTGGCAGAGTCAGTAGAGAGCATGACTCTTGATCTCAGGGTTGTCAGTTCAAGCCCCACATTGGGTGTAGAGATTACTGAAAACATAAAATCTGTTGGGCGCCTGGGTGGCTCCGTGGGTTACGCCTCTGCCTTCCACTCAGGTCATGATCCCAGGGTCCTAGGATGGAGCCCTGCGTTGGGCTCTCTGCTCAGCAGAGAGCCTGCTTCCCCTTCCTCTCCCTCTTCCTCTTTCCCCCCCCCTCCCTCCCCCCCCCACCCCCCCCCGCCCCCCCCTCCCCCCCCCATTCCCCCTCCCCCCCTCCCCTCCCCCCACCCCCCCTCCCCCCTCCCCCCCTCCGCCCCCCCCCCGATAAAAAACTAAAATCTGCAAAATGAAATGAAATAAAATGAAATGAAGTGAAATGAAATGAACTAAAATAAAATAAATTGGGTGCGGGGCGGAAAAAGGAAAAAAAGCTGATTATCTGTATTCTATGTGACATTGAAAGCTCCAAAACGACGTCTCTTTAAAATAAAACCAACAGGGGCGCCTGGGTGGCTCAGCGGGTTAAGCCTCTGCCTTCAGCTCAGGTCATGATCTCAGGGTCCTGGGATCGAGCCCCTGCATGGGGCTCTCTGCTCAGCAGGGAGCCTACTTCCTCCTGTCTCTGTACCTGCCTCTCTGCCTACTTGTGATCTCTCTCTCTCTCTGTCAAATAACTACATAAAATCTTTAAAATAGAATAAAATAAAACCAACAACCTTGAATTGGCTTTAAAGCCAAAGAAGTCGCACCTGGGTCCACTAAAAAAGTCAGTCGATTGTTTTCCCCCTCTCAGGCTCCTGTGGGGGAAGTCTGAAGTGGGCTGTTTAAGTCCAGGGGAGCCCTCGCGGGCCCCTCCCTGCTGACTTGGAAGGTGCTCCAATTTAGACCTCCTAAGGAGGTGGCCCAAGGGGCTTGGAGTGATTTTCGTGCCGAAACGGGGGTGGGGGTGGGGGTGGGGGTGGGGGTGGGGTGGGGTGTGTCTCACTGCGGAGGTGGAGGCGGGGCAAGGGAGCCTCGGGCAAGGCCCCCGGCAGAGGTCAAGTTTTTTTTGTTTTTTTTTTTTTTAAGATTTTGTTTATTTATTGGACAGACAGAGATCACAAGTAGGCAGAGAGACAAGCAGAGAGAGAGGAGGAAGCAGGCTCCCCGCTGAGCAGAGAGCCCAATGTGGGGCTCAATCCCATGACCCTGGGATCATGACCTGAGCCAAAGGCAGAGGCTTTAACCCACTGAGCCACTCAGGTGCCCCGAGAGGTCAAGTTTTGAACTCATCTTTTTTTCTTTTCCGTTCTTTTCTTTTCCCGTTTGGCCTCTGCCTGCCTCGGCCTTCATCTCAGGGGGAGGGGGTAAGTCAGGTGTGCTCCATTTTCTTTCTTTCTTTTTTTTTTTTTTTTTTTTTTAAAGATTTTATTTTATTTATCTGACAGAGAGAGAGATCACAAGTAGGCAGAGAGGCCGGCAGAGAGAGAGGAGGAAGCAGGCTCCCTGCGGAGCAGAGAGCCCGATGCGGGACTCGATCCCAGGACCCTGAGATCATGACCTGAGCCGAAGGCAGCGGCTTCATCCACGGAGCCATCCAGGCGCCCCAGGTGTGCTCCATTTGCGTCTGTCCCTTCTCGCTCTGGGCCATCCACTGGGTCCCTTCCCTTGAGGCATCTTGACGATGGAGCGACACAAAAGTCTGAATGTAGGGAATGTCATCCCAGGTCATGTGACCTGAAACACCTTGATGCTCGTTCTTACCATGCCCGATTTTTCCAGGTGCCTCCTTTCAACTCAGTTATGAAGCAAGGAGTTCCTTTACAACTGGATGTTAGCAAGAGCGTCCAGAGGGAGAGAAAACATCTCAGATGGGAAACGCACAGGGACCCATGGATGCACACAAGATGCAAACAACTCGTAGCCTTTGTGTCAGTCTTCTTTGTGGAGAGGTCATGAAAGACCAGAGGCCCCAAATCTCCCCCTTGGCTGAAAACAAATCCAAGGGCCACATAGCATGACCACTTATGGGTCCCCTCCATCCGTTGTTTTCCTTTTCTAATCAGAACACGGCAGGTTTTGTGCAAAGATACCAACAGCCGCAGCAAGAAACAAACCAAATGAAGACCAGAGCATCTCCCTGAGCGTCGGTTCCTCCCCAGAAGCTGGGCCTTCACGGATGGAACTAAAACAGGCTTCCCAGTTTCTGACGACTTAGTCTCCTAGCAGCCTTCCTCGACTTGTGCACACAATTCAGACATGTCGAAAGAAGCCCCCTCGGGCCATCTGCGACTCATGGTATCCTGAAATGTCTTCCATGGAAGTAAGCAACTGCCAGTAGAGGCTCCCCATGTATTATCGTACACTGTACACGTGGCCTGCAAGCGTTTCTTCTGGGGGTGGGTGGTTGCTTTCCCAACATCGATTGCAGGTTTCTATAGGGTTTTGGTTTGTTTAGCCGGTTTGGTTTGGTTTTCCGCACGCACGTGTGCGTGCACATAGGCGTATGTGTGTTTTCCATCCAGAGTTCCAAGTCATCGTGAGGAAGGACCCTACAGAAAGTGACGGAGTTTATTTTCCATTTTTAGCATATGCAAGGCTCTAGGACTCTAGTCTTATGGGAACCAGGGAGGTTTTCTTTCTTTTTCTTTTTTTTTTTTTTTTTTTTTCCCCCGTCCTTATGTTTGGAAGGCTCCTTTGGAGGGATTCATCGATGGGTTGGAAAAAAAAACCTCTCCTGTAGGTTTTATGTCTATGTAATCTCTCCACACAACATAGGGCTCCCATCCCGAGTCACACTCACAATCCCGAGTCCCACGCTCCACCGGTGGAGGATGGAGCCAGGCACCCCTTTGATCAAATTTCTTTCTTTCTTTTTCTTTTTCTTTTTCTTTTCTTCTTCTTCTTCTTCTTTTTTTTTTTTTTTAATGAGGTAGATATGCAATGTGTGCTCAGGACAGAAAGAGAGCCCACATGCTGAAGTTTGGCAGAGTCCTTTGGGACCCGGGTAAGTGTGAAAGCCCAGGAGCAGGGCCCACACAGGTTAAAACGTGACAATGTCCTTGATCCAGATCCACTTAACAGATGATGCATTGAAAGCGCACTTCTGAGACGCCTGGGTGGCTCAGCCGGTTAAGTGGTTAAGTGGCTGTCTTCCGCTCAGGTCCTGATCTCAGGGTCCTGGGATCGAGCCCCGCATCGGGCTCCCTGCTTGGCGGGAGGCCTGCTTCTCCCTTGTCCGTTCCCCCTGCTTGTGTTCCCTCTCTCGCTGTCTCTCTGTCAAATAGATAGTCTTAAAATGAATGAATGAAGGAATGAATGAATGATGGGGTGCCCCGGTGGTGGCTCAATCGGTTGAGGTTGAGCGTGTCTGCCTTGGGGCTCAGGTCATGATCCTGGAGTCCTGGGAATGAGTCTTGTATCGGGTTCCCTGCTCAGCTTAGAGCCCGCTTCTCCCTCTGCCCTTCACTCCGCTCATGGGCTCACGCTCGCTCGCGCGCTCTCTCTGTCTCTCTCATCAGTCAATAAAATCTTAAAAAAATAATCAACTGCACGAACGAAGGAATGAACCAAGAAAACAAACACACACAAGACATGGCATCAAAGGGAAGTGCTTGCTTTGGGGCGGGCGGGGCGGGCGTGGGGGGATGGGGAGTGGCGGTGGCGGGGTGGGGTGGGGTGGGGTGGGGTGGGGTGGGGCGGGGCGGGGCGGGGCGGGGCGGGGCGGGGCGGGGCAGGGCGGTGTCCAAGCGGCGGAAATTTCTCTAACCTGCAACACAGTCTTTATCAGTGCTGCTTTCAGTCCTTCCCCCAGATTCCATTTTCCACAAGCGACGGTCCCACCCAAGTGGGCTTCTTTCATGGTAAGACCCGTGTCCTCCCCTATGTCCTGCAGAGAGCGATGAGCCATGAGAAGCCAAAGTTGGGCGGATCCATATGAATCTAGGAAGTAAGCATCCTTCCTGAGACCATTAGCTGAAGTCCTGCTTCCTCTTTAGGACGCAATGTCTTAAAAAAGCAGGTATAGTCATTGGCTCGGGAAAAGGAGGAGGCCTAAGGACCACCCTAAAGAACAGAGTAGGGGGAGAAACAGAAGTGAAAAGATAGAAGAACTGGGGCACCTGGGTGGCTCCGTAGGTTAAAGCCTCTGCCTTTGGCTCGGTTTATGGTCCCGGGGTCCTGGGCTCGAGACGCCGGATTGGGCTCTCTGCTCGATGGGGAGCCTGCTTCTCCCTCTCTCTCTGCCTGCCTCTCTGCCTACTTGTGATCTCTGTCTGTCACATCAATAAATAAAATCTTGAAGAAGAAGAAGACGAAGGAGAAGGGGAAGGAGAAGAAGAAGGGGGGGGGGCTGATTTCACCATCCCCAGCCTTTGAAATGATCTGGTATCCCCTCCTAAGAGAGAACCCATTCTCCGCCGAATGTTTCCTACTTCTTTTCACTAAGTATTGCCACCCAACAAGCACATTCCTATGCCACCAAACCGTCTCCGCAAACATAATTTGTAGTATCGGTGTTCTATTCTGCCATGTGAGTCTAGCATCCTGTGTTTAACTACTGTGACATTGTTCCACATTCAGGTGGATTCCAACTCTTGTTTGGGGTGTGTGTGTGTGTGTGTGTGTGTGTGTGTGTGTGTGTGTGAGGGGAGGGTTCTGGGGGTGTGTCCATCTGCATTCAGTAGGTGTAGGGGAGGAAGAATGTTCCCTCTACTCCCCTTCTGAGTTGTTGACTGAGACACCGGTCAGAAAGAGACAGATCCCAGGGAGAGAAACAGTCGATTGACACGTGCAGCGCCCACCAGGCAGAATACACCCACACCAGAAGTCTCACAGAACGGCGGGCGGCTCGGAATTCCCATGTCGAGGGCATGTCCTCCACAAAGAAAGATCCGGTTGTGGAGAAATGACAGGAGAGAGGAAAGCAGTTTTGGGCTTCTGAGCTCAGCCCACCACGGGAAGGCCAAGAGATGGAAGGGAACGGGCAGAGGAAGGTTTTCTGGGCACGTTCCTCTGATGCCGTCTGCAGACTGATGAGAATGTCTTCTTTTCCTCCTGCTCCATGGAGGGAAGGTGCCATTCCTAGGCGAGTTTTATCTCCCCCTTTCAGGTCAGGAAGCAGAGGGAGAGGCAAAGAAGTGTCCTCCTCAGGGCTATTGCCTTTCTCTCTCTCTCTCTCTCTCTCTCTCTCTCTCTTTCTTTCTTTATTCCTATCTCTCTCAAGGTTCTGTGTATGTATTTGACAGAGAGAAACAGAGCGAGGGAGGGAAACAAGCAGGGGCTGGGGGAGTGGGGAGAGGGAGAAGCAGGTTTCCCACTGAGCAGGGAGCCAGATGCGATGGGAGCGGGTGTGTGTGTGTGTGTGTGTGTGTGTGTGTGTGCGCGCGCGCGCGCGGCGTGCGCTACGCGCCTGAGATGGTGACCTGAGCCTATGGCAGACCCTTAACGCCTGAGCCACCCAGCTTACTGGGTGAAGAACAGCTTACTGTTTCTTAAGCGCTTCACATTCCAAAGAACCCGTGTGCCAAAGCGGTACGGGAGCGGGGAGCGGGGAGCGGGGGAGCGGGGAGCGGGGAGCGGGGAGCGGGGAGCGGGGGGGGGGGGGAGCGGGGGGGGGGAGCGGGGGGGCAGCGGGGGGGGGGGAGGGGGGCGCCGGCACACAGGAAACCCGTTCTCTCCCTAGGCTACAAAAAGCTCAGTGGCCCCTGGCTGGTTCTCCATAGAGCGCGCTGACTCTTAGATCTGAGTCCTGAGTTGGAGCCCCACCTGGTTGTAGGGTACACAAGAAAAACAACGACAGAAATAACAATGAAGAGCTCGATAAAGTCCGGCGCGCGTGGCCTCTGCCGCTCTTCCTACTTGGGCTCTCTATCTCGCTGTCAAATGCAGAAGCAAGAATCTTTAAAATGAAAGAAAGAAAGATGGAAAGGAAGGAAAGGAAGGAAGGAAGGAAGGAAGGAAGGAAGGAAGGAAGGAAGGGGAAGGGGAAAGGGAAGGAAGGGGAAGGGGAAAGGGAAGGAAGGGGAAGGGGAAAGGGAAGGAAGGGGGAAGGGGAAAGGGAAGGAAGGGGAAGGGGAAAGGGAAGGAAGGGGAAGGGGAAAGGGAAGGAAGGGGAAGGGGAAAGGGAAGGAAGGGGAAGGGGGAGGGGGAAGGGGAAAGGGAAGGGGAAAGGGGAAAGGGAAGGGGGAAAGGGAAAGGGAAGGGGGAAAGGGAAGGGGGAAAGGGAAAGGGGGAAGGGGAAGGGGAAGGGAAGGGAGAAAGAAAAAAAAAAATTACTTTCTACGGTGACAGAAGGACGGAGGTAGCCTCCTACCCAACCCCATAGCCTGCCTCCTTTCCAGCCAAATGACCAGCACCTGGGAAATGGCTTTGAACCATTCTCCATGACTTGGGCTCGCCTGGTGGAAAAAGCGGGGTGCTGTTCATCTCACTTCTGGGCCAGCGTAAGAGGATGGAGTGAGGGTAGCTCTCGGTGGGGAAGGGGGCGCCACGAGACCCAAGGCGCAGGACCACCAGAGCATGATGAGATCGTTCTGGCCTTAAGGGGGTGCAGGATAGCCTGTGAATCCTTTTCCAGGGGAAGAAAGAGGCCACGCGAGACAGTGCAAAACACCTTTCCACAGTGTCTGCTGATGATGCTAGGACTTCTGTCCTCAGAGATGGTACCTGTTTAGTACCACTTCAAGTTTTAAGAGAAGGGGTCGGGCGGGAGACTCGGTGGCCCACGAACATCCTGTCGTCGTTCCACTCATCTTCCTAAGCTCATCGTGGAGAACGATGACGCCGTCCAAAGGAGCAGCGCGCCGATCCATGGAAACACCTGGGTGAGCCCCCAAAAACGTGACGCTAAGAAAAAGGAACCCGAGAGCCACGGGTGACCTAATGAATGCCTTGGGATTCCAGGGGTAGGTAGGAAGGAGGCAGCCGTCATACCCCAATCCTAGGCGAGGACGGAGGGGGGGGATCGGAGGCTGTAGGGGGGAGACCGGTGAAGAGAGTCAGGGTGAGGGAGGGGGAGGCGCGGGTGGGAAGCGGGCAGGGGGTGGTAGGGGTGTTTCTTTTCGAAGGGATGGAAACGTTCTGGAAACGGTGGCGAGGGTTTGCGCATCTTTGGGAGTCCCCTAAGGAATAAAAGGCTACCGAACCGCGTCCCTTGAAGAGTATGTGAATTATGGAGTGCGAATTTTATCTCCACTTTGAAAACGGGAGGGCAAAGGGTAGGTAGACGAGGGAGGGAGGGAGGGAGGGAGGGAGGGAGGTGACCGGGGCGGGTGGTTGGTGAACAGGGCGGCGGGTGGGTCTGCCTATCTCCCTCTCTCCCTTCCCGTCCCTTCTTCCCCCTTCAGTTCCTTCGTCCGTCCGTCCCTCCCTCCCTAGCCATCCGTGCGTGCCCCGCGTGTGCGCGTCCATGCCCATTCTCCACTCTGTGGGTCCCGCGCACACATTCAAAACCGGTGGTGGGGGGGGGAGGGGCAGGGAGTGGATGTGTAGGATACTGGGCATGCGTAGTATTCTGAGAGCTTCTGTGCGTTACCCCCACTCATCACCTCTGAGAGTGGACAGAGTCTGTGGGCGGCCACCCCCCCGCCCGGGTCCTGGGTCCGGCAGAGACTCCAAGCCAACGCAGGCCAGGCGGGGGGGGGGGGTGGGGGGGGTGGGGGGGTGGGGGGTGGGGGGTGGGGGGGTGGGGGGTGGAAAAGCGTTCAGCAGGTGTAAGGGGAAGGTCCCATGATGGGTCGTTGGGGGTGGGGGGAGCAAGAGAGGAGGTGGCCAGAAGAGGGGTGTCCTAGGTCATTTCAGAGAAAGGGAAAGTGGATAGCCGTCCCAGGGTCGATCGAACTTTCTGGAGAACAGCGGCGCCTGTGTCCGTTTTGACAGTGGTCTCCCCAGGTCCACCTTAAAGGTTCAGGTCCTGTGGAAGTGACGGTGCAGAAGGCGCTTCGAGAAGAACACCGGTTCCCATGTCTCCAACGATCCGTCCACATCATGGCACTAGGGGCGCCTGGGTGGCTCCGTGAGTGAAAGCCTCTGCTTTCGGCTCAGGGTATGATCCCAGGGTCCTGGGTTCGAGCCCAGCATCGGGCTCTCTGCTCGGAGGAGGAGCCCCCTCCTCTCTCTCTGCCTACTTGTGATCTCCGTCTGTCCAATCGATCCATAAAATCTTCCAAAAAAAATCACGTCACTACAACTGTTCCTAGGTCCGTCCGGGGTGCGTCCGTGGCTCAGTCGGTTGGGCGGCCGGCCGCCTTCGGCCCGGGTCACGATCCCACGGTCCTGGGATGGAACCCCACATCGGGCTCCCTCCTCGGTGGAAAGCCTGCCTCTCCCTTTCCCGCTGCCTGCAGCGGCCTTGCCCGCATGCGCACTCCCTCGCTCTTCCGCTTCCCCCCCCACCCCCCCCGCACCCCCGCTCGCGCACGCGCGCGCGCGCTCGCCCTCCCTCCCTCCCTCCCTCCCTCCCTCCCTCCCTCTCCTCCCCGCCCTGTCCAATGAATCAAATCTTCACCAGCACCAGCACCAGCACCAGCACCAGCACCAGCACCAGCACCAGCACCAGCACCACCACCACCAAAACCCAACTCTGCCAAGTTCCGCCCACCTCTGGACTGGCACTCCCTCGCTCTTCCGCTTCCCCCCCCCACCCCCCGCACCCCCGCTCGCGCACGCGCGCTCTCTCTCTCTCTCTCCCTCCCTCCCTCCCTCCCTCCCTCTCCTCCCCCTGTCCAATGAATCAAATCTTCACCAGCACCAGCACCAGCACCAGCACCAGCACCAGCACCAGCACCAGCACCAGCACCAGCACCAGCACCAGCACCAGCACCAGCACCAGTACCACCACCACCAAAACCCAACTCTGCCAAGTTCCGCCCACCTCTGGACTGCCTCCCGAGGCCCAAGCCCAAGCCCGAGCCCAAGGTCTTGCCACACCCCGCCTCCCCGCCTCCCCGCCTCCGGGCCTTTCTCAGGTTCCTTCCCGGACACGGGACACGCTCCGCGCGCGTGCGCGCGCCCCACGCGGGCCCCCTCACCCCACCCCGCCCCGTCACTCACCTCCGTGTGCTCCGAATTCCCTCCATCCATGGCTGGACCATCTGGTCGACCTGCTATGGGCACTAGAAAGGAGACCACCAAGCGGGCGGGCGGCGCCCCAAAAGCGGCACCGGCAGCAGCACTGCGGTGAATCCGAGTCTGGGTTGTGGCTCGCCGGGCGGCTGAGGCCGAGTGCCTGCCTTCCCGACTCCCAGGCCTCACTCATCCCTTCCGCCCGGGTCAGTAGCCCTTCCAGACCGCGAGCGCGCCTTTAGCCGAAGGGGGGGGGGGGGCGCTCTGTGGATCCTTTTCCTACTACCCCTGGGATGGGGACAGCTGCACGTCTCTGGGACGTGCTCCTGACGCACTTGCCTTCCAACCCATCGGGGCCGTCCCGGTTCCCGGCCCAGGCAAGGGCGCCCCCGGCCATCTGGAAGGCGACCTGACGTTCCCCCACCCACAAGGCCCGGGACACGGGACGGTGCGAATTCCCGCGTGGGAACGGTCCCCCGTCGCATGGAGAAACGTCTGCCAAGCGAAACCCGCCCTTCCCTCCTCCTCGTCCTCTCCGTCCGGTGCGCGTGGAGAGCGTTTGGCCACAAGTGCTGGAACCGAGTCCAGGGAGTCCTCCCCACGGTCCAGGGAGAGTCGTGCCCACCTCTGCCTTTTCTCTAGAGGAGACGTCTGTCCTTGTGGATGTGGCAGGATTCATCCAGAAAGAGAGAGCAGGCGCGAGGCGCGAGGCGGTTCGTGAGTGGGGACCCCCAGCGGACCGGGGCCGAGCGAGAACCACGGGGCACACCACGGAGGAGAGTCCCAGTCGACCGGGGGACCCCAGAGAGGGCAGGAAAGGGAGTGAGGCCCAC